>NC_142855.1:18184318-18487348 GCF_061612785.1 Hesperophylax consimilis | reverse complement strand
TAGGGTTTGTGATTGGAGTTTGTAGTTCAGTGGTGTTCGTCGTTGGCTGGTTAGTTACAGATGAGACTACAGTTGGGGTGTCAATAGGGGTTGTCAACGGAAGTTCAGTTGCAGTAGAATCTGTAGGTGGAGGTTCAGTTGCAGTAGGGTTTGTGGGTGGAGTTTGTGTTTCAGTGATGTCCGTCGTTGGCTGGTTAGTTACAAGTGAGACTGCAGGTGGGGTGTCAGTAGGGGTCGTCGACAGAAGTTCAGCTGCAGTAGAATCTGTAGGTGGAGGTTCTGTTGCAGTAGGGTTTGTGGTTGGAGTTTGTGGTTCAGTGATGTCCGTCGTTGGCTGGTTAGTTACAAGTGAGACTGCAGTTGGGGTGTCAATAGGGGTCGTCAACGGAAGTTCAGTTGCAGTAGAATCTGTATGCAGAGGTTCTGTTGCAGTAGGGTTTGTGGGTGGAGTTTGTGTTGCAGTGGAATTAATGGGTATAGGTTCTGTTACAAAGGAATTTGTCGGTGTAGGTTGGCTTCCTGGAATTGGGGATTGAGTAACGGTCACGTTCGTGGGTGGAGCTGCTGTGGAATTTTTCGGCGGTGGTCTTGGTATACAATGCCTACAACGTTTACGTTGCTGCAACAATCTAACGGATAGCTCTGGAAAGAACTTCCCATGGGGACTCAACTTGGGCCAACGGTCATTCTTCTTTTCACCATCTCCAAATTCACTATGTTCTTCTTTGTCATCAGCTTCGTGTTCTGGAAGATAAAGAGAAGGAAGTCATCATTAACTTCTGATTTATTTTCACAGTTTTTCTGAATATCTCCAACTAGAACATTGTCTCTACAGAAATCCTTCAGATACGACAAAGGGTCTTTAAAAGACTTCTCAGATTCTTTATCAGGCTTTAAAGACAAAGGTTTTGGTGGGAGCACTGGCTTAGATAACTCTGTAATCTTTACTTCCTGTGTCTGGCGGTGTTTTGATGTTGTGTGTTAATCGTTTTTAATTATTTCATATATGTCTAAATCTTGTGGTTTACCGTTTTGTGGGGAAGTTGGCGGCAAATATTTTTGCGGAACTTGTGGCAAATCTAGCGGCAATTGTTCCAGTGAAGACGCACCCGCTAGTGTCATCCATAGTTCCGAAAGTTTCTTCAAACACCCTCGCGGAATGCTAATATTTTGCCCACCGGTTAGAAACACCTCATCATTGGGTTGGTCTCCCTTAAAACAAACAAACAAAAACAATATAATAACCATTAACACGATGAATCATCAACTCCGAAATCCGTATAGCATTGTAAGATTTGGTAGGTCCTAAATATTGAGATTAGTAATTGTGTATAATGCTCGCTTAACATTTCATAATCATATTGAAAAAATCTGCAAATCAGCCACAATGTATTGGGTTTTGTCATACACAATTCAAAGGAGTTAACCAACCTTGCAATTATAATACTGATTTACTTTAGCTTAGTGTGTCGCATTCTCCAGAGTGGATCTCAGAAAATCTAATATAATTAAAAATGTAAATGATAGTTTGTTGGACGTAAAACCACCATGCGCTATTGTTATTATATCTACACAGACAGACTGAGCCATAGCAACGCGTACAGACAGTACAAAAAAAACGATATTTCTACATGAGAGAGTTCGGATTTTACCCATTGTTGTTTCCAAAATTTATCTCTGTAATGGTGGGGATCTGCAGCCTTACTTCTAGGAGAGATGTTACACAATACCGTACATTCTGTCATTATGTCCCGGATAATTTCACGCGAGGCCGCCAACACAAGCTTTTAATTCTTCCCAGGTGCAGAACAAACTTACCGATGGTTATGCCCCTGGGAAGAGTCTACAGTGCTACAACGAAAGAACGTCGTCGAAAGAACGTCTGATGATAGGGCGTCGGAAGAACGTCAGATGATGTTTCGGCGTCGAAAGTACGTCTGATGATAGGGCGTAGAAAGTACGTCTGATGATAGGGCGTCGAAAGTACGTCTGATGATAGGGCGTCGGAAGAACGTCTGATGATGTTTCGGCGTCGAAAGTACGTCTGATGATAGGGCGTCGGAAGAACGTCTGATGATGTTTCGGCGTCGAAAGTACGTCTGATGATAGGGCGTCGGAAGAACGTCTGATGATGTTTCGGCGTCGAAAGTACGTCTGATGATAGGGCGTCGAAAGTACGTCTGATGATAGGGCGTCGGAAGAACGTCTGATGATGTTTCGGCGTCGAAAGTACGTCTGATGATAGGGCGTCGAAAGTACGTCTGATGATAGGGCGTCGAAAGAACGTCTGATGATGATTCCTAGTTGTGACCGTTTTCTTTGTCTTGTTCTGTTTCATATTTTGTTGAGCGTTGTTAGTATTATCTTCTTCTTCAATGTAAAGAAATGCATGTTCACATATAACTATCAACAAACACCGATTCTGAATATACAGGGTGCCCTAAAAGTCAACGTTATCCACTGGAGTATTTGTAAACCAACTCATAACATGTATGAATTTAGTAAAATGTTCTTAGTATATGAGATGTTGACACTTAACTTGATTAACATCAAAAGTGGATAGAATGCATTGTCATTGAATACAAGTCTATTTGCTGAGTTTCAGCTCGATCGCATATCGGAAAGTGGGTTAATATCGACAGTAAAGAATTGCATTCACGAAAACCAAAGTGGAATTTTGAATTTATTTGCTAAAACCAAGTAGAGTTGGAAAGTCTAGTGGAAGAGGATTGTAGAAGAACGGGAATAAGTTTGATTTAGCACATCTTCTACGTGATTTCTGCAGTAGTAAAGGACAGCGCTTGGCGAGGCTAATAAGACAAGGGGAAGAAGATGAATTAAGATTAAAAATAACAATAATAATTACCTGTGCCAAAACCGTGAGTATTCCAAAAACCAATACAAACAATAGCGTCTTCATACTAACAGTGTGCGTAAAGACGTGCAGCTCAACTTAACGTATATTTTCATAAACTCCACAATTTATAGGCAGATTTTAAAAGATTAGAAAAATCTTAAAAACTTTAAAACGTGATTTCGTGCTATTTGGAAAAAAAATCCGTCACTTGTCTTTATACTAATCAGCATTATTTAAAACGTGTGAGAAATCAATTAAAATTTTGTTGACGGCATTTTTTTACGTATGATTTTGCATTCTTCACTTTAAGTAGATAAGCGGGTGGAACTATATTTTGTTACAAATTATTTTGAAAATGTTGCAAATTGTGGAGAAGGTTTGAAGGATGTTTATTTAATTTTCATTTCGGTGAAATATTTTAATTCACTACAAAAGTTGAAGTGATATTTCTCTGAACAGTGATTGACACGACTTGATTAAGCAGAACAGTGATAAAATAGAACATGATCAAATAGAACAATGATCAAACAGGATCTGGTAATGCAGAACATAATAAAACAGTAAGGATACGCTAAAGAGAACATAAAACTGAATATGTAAAACAGAGCATTGATAAAACAGGACAGCTTTAAAACCGAACATAGCTAAACATTACATGGAAATCAGAACATGTAAAACAGATAATTGATAAAACGGGGCAGTGTTAAAACCGAACATGGCTAGAAAGAACATGCAAAACAGGATATGTATAACAGAGCATTGATAAAACAAGAAAGTGTTAAAACCGAACACGACAAAATAGAAGATGGCAAACAGAACATGGAATAAAAGAACATATTAACACATAATATTGCTAGAACAGTGATAAAACAGGACAGTGTTTAAACCGAACATGGCAAAATATAAGAATGAAAGCAGAACATGGAATAAAAGAACATGTTAAACATAACATTGCCAGAACAGTAATAAAACAGGACAGTGTTAAAACCGAACATGGCAAATTAGAAAATGGAAAACAGAACATGGAATAAAAGAATATGGTAAAACATAACATTGCCAGAACAGTGATAAAACAGGGCAGTGTTAAAACCGAACATGGCAAAATATAACATTGATTAAACATAACATGGCGAACAGGACATGTAAAACAGAACAGTGATAAAATAGGAGAGTATTAAAAAAGAACATGGTAAACAGCGATAAAACAAACAGAGATAAATGAAACATAGCAAAACAGAACATGGCGAAAAAGAACATGAAAAACAGTGATGCAACAGAACAATGATAAAGCAGAACTATCAGATTTCCAGTGCCAGTTAGACAAGTATACTATGACATCCCCCCCATTACAAGGAAGGAAAAGTTCAACAAACTGGAAAAATTCAACTTTTAAAAATTGAAAAACTGGAACAATTCAACAACAAAAAAATCGAGCCATTTTTGGATTGAATGAAGATTGAACCTTCCTGTCCAGGAACTGAAGTCATCAACTCTACTAACCTCGCTAAATGGCGATCGGGTATTATGCGTAGTAATAATAAAAATGCAAAATCATCAATTTTCAATCCACCTACTTGCGTCATCTCGGTCGGCGTGTTTTGCTAGTAGCCAATTTCTAAGAAAAAATCTTTTTTTTTTTGGTTTGTCGGAGGACCTGTTAAATGTCTTTTAAAACTTAAAACAAAAACAAAAATGTTTCGATTGAGGATTGAATCTTCCTCCCCAGGTACTGGAGTCAACACCGCTAACACCTAAGCCAAATACTATTGGATAGTGCCGATATTAATTTTGTACCCAAAATGATGTAAATTTTTAAATACAACGTCATCCAATATTATGTGAGAATGCATTGTCATCGACAACGAGTCTTTCTGCCGTGTTTCAGCTCGATCCGATATCGGGAAGTGGCAATATTTGCATTCTTCTTTCCGAATACGAGTGAAATTTAATATATGTAAAAGAATAAGTACTAATAAGTACCTACCTAGAAATGCCTAGGATTCCTTTGTGTTGTGAATTATGAATTTTTATTTTATTTTATACGCTCTTCAAATTTCATTGATGTGTTGTCTTGGTTACACATTAAACAGCATTATTGTTTACTCGCTATGTGGCTGACATTTGAGTGATTGAAAAATTTGATTTGTTTATAAAAAGATCGACAAATAAACTTTAAATGTCGTTCAGGTAATGTTTGTAACGTTACGATAATTTAATTGGTATTTTACTAAATGTGAAATAAAAAATAAATCTTTGTATTTCAGAGCAACACATGGTTTAATTTATCTTATAGATATTTTAGAACTCCTTGGACTAATGTTCTTATATTCATTACCACAAAGATTCAAAAATATTAAAAATAATTTCAAAGTTTTTTTAATTTTAAAACTACATACCATATAAACGTTTTTCTTGCTTTGGTAAATATTCGGAATCGCTGGACACGGATTATACGAAATATTTTTTTAATAAAACCTTCTGATTTACTTTAATTACTATAAAAGGAATCTGACTGCATTTGTGATATTTTTAATTTTAGCATTTTAATTTTTAATTACTTAAATCTAAAATTCACTTTCGTTGTATGGGATGACAGCTGGAATGATTTCTGTTGATAAATTTTTCTGTTTTGACAACCGATTGTTTTCTGTGTTTGAACCTAACCTAACCTAACCTATAATATCCAATCTATCCTAACCTAACCTAAATCCTAATAATAAACCAACCTAACCTATAATAACCTCACCTTTTTTAATTTTTCTATTGTATAAAACATTCCTAAATATCTTTATAATATTTTTAGAGTTTGGCTAAAATAGTACCTACCTAGTATTTGCACATGGTAAAAAATCTAGCCACTCGTATCAGGAATACCAACAAAAGAAAAAATTATCAACAGAAACCATTCCAGCTGTCATCCCATACGAGAGTGAATTTTCGATTTACGTAATTAAAAATTAAAATGCTAAAATTAAAAATATCCCAAATGCAGTCAGATTCCTTTTATAGTAATTAAGGTAAATCAGAAAGTTTTATTTAAAAATATTTCGTATAATCCGTGTCCAGCGATTCCGAATATTTACCGATCATTTAATTAGTATTTTGCTAAAGGTGAAATTAAAAATAAATCTTTGTATTTCAGAGCAACACATGGTTTGATTTGTCTTACAGATATTTTAGAACTCATTGGACTAATGTTCTTCTATTCATTACCAGAAAGATTAAAAAATAATTTCAAGGTTTTTTAATTTTAAACCTACATACCATATGAACGTTTTTCTTACTTTTTATACCTAATTGTACGTATTATTTAATACTTTATGTAGTTATACTTATACAAATGGTGGAAAAGGGACTGCTTGGCCGAGCTCCAGAAGCGGCATAAATGGAAGGACAGCAACCAGAGAGGTGTTACCACCATGTGGAGGATGGCTCGCATCATATCCACACGTCCTGGAACTGACGGAGTAGTGCGGGTTGGCCTCAGAACCGGGAAATACATGAGATCTATCACAAACATTTGTTTGCTACCTATGGAACAGGATCCATTAACATTACGTGCCCTTCCTTTACACGCTAGTGCCGAGGTATCGCTCCCCCTTGGCCCGGATAGAACAAACGGATGATTTGCTAGCCAGTGGCGAGTGGCGTCCATTAAACAAATTCGAGTTATCGTGATGATTTGCTAGCCAGTGGCGATTCGAGCTGTCGTGATGGTTTGCTAGCAAGTGGCGAGTGGCGTCCATAAAACAAATTCGAGATATCGTGATGATTTGCTAGCCAGTGGCGATTCGAGCTGTCGTGATGGTTTGCTAGCAAGTGGCGAGTGGCTTCCATAAAACAAATTCGAGCTGTCACGATATCGTGATGATTTACTAGATAGTGGCTAGAGGCGTCCATTAAACAAATGTGACACTTTTTATCCCATGTGTTTTAATTTTTTATATTTTGAAAACAAAGACCGAAAATTTCAAGTGATTTACAACTTACTAATGACGTAAATCTATACATATTTTTATGACCGATTGGGTATTTACACAGTACCACTATAATGTGACTTTTAGAATTGACTAACATACATATTTATTTACGTTTGAAAATATATATTGTTATGATTTATGCCCGTGGTGTCAGTGGTAAGGTATAAAATAATACAAAAATAGTTTACGCATAACATAGGTCTGCGACTTTTTTTTCTTTGAAATAAGAAGTAATTCTGATGTATTTTTGATTGCTGAATTCGGTAAAATTATCTAAAAAATTCCATCACGTAAGTTTTTCTGCAAATCGCAAAATACTGTGGGATTGCCTATATTAAGACGCAAAACGGGGTTTATTGCAGAAATATATATTTTTATTAATTCCAACTTATTATAAGATAATGTTATGTTTTATAGACAGAAACAAAACATTTAGTAACTCATGACGATAAAATTAGTAAGCGTTGAATCATTTATATCGGAATTTTCCATTATAAGTATGATGAGAGAAAGCCAGAATTCTCAAGGTGCCCACTTCCTTCCATGTCCTTTCATTTATTTATTTCTGTTTCAACTTTCGTAACGTGCGTTTCAAAAATTACTTCAAGAGGTTGTGTAAATTCTTCTGAGAGTTTTTGCTATATTTGTGGTGAATTTGTAGTGAAAAAACTACAAAAAAATATTACTGCTTTTGTTTAAAAAGTGTATAGTGACCAGGACAAATCTTGGGCCCCGCATGGAGTTTTTTCAGGATGTGTTGAAGGATTTAGAATGTGCTCAAAGGATAAAGTTAAATCTTTTCGTTTTGGTGTTCCCATGATCTGGGGAGAGCCTCGAAACCACAGCGATGACTGCTACTTTTGTTCGTACAATGTGCAAGGATAAAGTACCAAAAAAAAAAAACCAATTTGTTACCCAAACATGGATTCGGCACTCCGCCCAGTCAAGCAAAGCACCCCAAAGCCTAAACGATTTACCATCATCAGAAAGTGAATAAGAAGAAAGTTCTAGTGACGAGTTTCAAGTAGGCGACTCCAGTGGACCTAAACTATTTTCTCAAGCTGAATTAAATGACCTGATCCGAGATTTGGGACTCCCAAAAGAATCTGCTGAGTTACTAGGATCCAGACTGCAAGAAAAGAATTTATTGACACATGGAACTTCTTTAGATTGGTATAGAAATAGAAAAAAAGAACCCTGGGGGACTCCAGAAGTCAGGGTCACTTAGGAAGAGTTTTTATCGCCCGCTTGTACAGATTGGGTTTGGCCACAGTGAATGATTATCCACTTAATAATTTCACTACCCAGTTCAAAAGTTTTTTCCAGTCTGTCGACAAATTGTGGTCAATGGTGTCGAATGCAGCACTCAAATCTAATAACGATAGCAAAGCTAGTGTTATATATTAGGGTCCTTTTAATTAAACTCCGTTATTGAGAGCAACTGAATCACTTTATTTAACAATAAATATCCACTATCACATGATATGACTAGGCACTTTTTACACTAAATACTGTAGATATAGCTAGTTCCTGTGGTTCTTTAGGAAAGGTGAAACCTTTGGTTGTTTTTGAGCAAGAGAGAGTTTTTGAGGAAACCCAACCTTTTATATGACAACAGACTGTTAATAACCTTCAAATTCAAAAGGCCGCAAAACAGGAATCGTCTTTGCTGACACAATTTAATCACAAACAAATAGCAGAGGCGAGAACCTTTCATAAACAATATAATCTAACCTTCATAGGTGTCACTAGTGGTACATAATTACTCAGTATTACTCTAAATTATACAGCTAGCTTACCTGACTCATTTGCAAGCAAAAAATCTGACAACACGCGCAGTAATCCAGTCTCTGTAGAATGGTACTTCCTATAAGCTGATTGGTACTTTGACAGCAGTTCATTTATCGCCAGATGGGCGGTTATCTGCCTGGTCAAATTTTTTTATAGGATTTTTGAGATAAACGGTATATTTGACACAGTACGATAATTACTTAAATCCTCAGAATCTAGTTGGGGTTTCTTTAAAATTGGTGAAACAAGGGCCGTTGGGCTAGCCTAAATCGAGAGTTTTGTTATACAGGTAACTACATGTTTCAGACACTTTTGTGAACCCACGTTGAGATTGAGTATTATTTAAAAAATATATTTTTAAGGTTTTTTATCCTTTGTATATCAAAGTTTGAGATTATTGTAGTACTAATATTTTTTTTCAAATCATGGTTTAAATACTGAAACTCTAAAATACGGAAAATTAAGATTTAAATACTGAAACTCTGATAGATGGTAAATAAAGGATTAAATACTAAAACTCTGATATATGGAAAATTAAGGATTAAATACTAAAACTCTGATATATGGTAAATAAAGGATTAAATACTAAAACTCTGATATAATGTAAATTAAGGATTAAAAACTATAACTCTGATATAAGGTAAATTAAGGATTAAATACTAAAACTCTGATATATGGTAAATTAAGGATTAAATACTAAAACTCTGATATATGGTAAAATAAGGATAAAATACTAAAACTCTGATATATGGTAAATTAAGATTTAAATACTAAAACTCTGATTTATGGTAAATTAAGGATTAAATACTAAAACTCTGATATAAAGTAAATTAAGGATTAAATACTAAAACTCTGATATAAGGTAAATTAAGGATTAAATACTAAAACTCTGATATATGTTAAATTAAGGATTAAATACTAAAACTCTGATATATGGTAAATTAAGGATTAAATACTAAAACTCTGATTTATGGTAAATTAAGGATAAAATACTAACACTCTGATATATGGTAAATAAAGGATTAAAAACTAAAACTCTGATATATGGTAAATTAAGATTTAAATACTAAAATTCTGATTTATGGTAAATTAAGGATTAAATACTCAAACTCTGATATAAAGTACATTAAGGATTAAATACTAAAACTCTGATATAAGGTAAATTAAGGATTAAATACTAAAACTCTGATATATGTTAAATTAAGGATTAAATACTAAAACTCTGATATATGGTAAATTAAGGATTAAATACTAAAACTCTGATTTATGGTAAATTAAGGATAAAAAACTAAAACTCTGATATATGGTAAATAAAGGATTAAAAACTAAAACTCTGATAAATGGTAAATTAAGAATTAAATACTAAAACTCTGATATAAGGTAAATTAAGGATTAAATACTCAAACTCTGATATAAGGTAAATTAAGGATTAAATACTAAAACTCTGATATATGTTAAATTAAGGATTAAATACTAAAACTCTGATATAAGGTTAATTAAGGATTAAATACTAAAACTCTGATATAAGGTAAATTAAGGATTAAATACTCAAACTCTGATATAAGGTAAATTAAGGATTAAATACTAAAACTCTGATATAAGGTAAATTAAGGATTAAAAACTAAAACTCTGATATATGGTAAATTAAGGATTAAATACTAAAACTCTGATATATGGTAAATTAAGTATTAAATACTAAAACTCTGATATATGGTAAATTAAGATTTAAATACTAAAATTCTGATTTATGGAAAATTAAGGATTAAATACTAAAACTCTGATATAAAGTAAATTAAGGATTAAATACTAAAACTCTGATATAAGGTAAATTAAGGATTAAATACTAAAACTCTGATATATGGTAAATTAAGGATTAAATACTAAAACTCTGATATATGGTAAATTAAGGATTAAATACTAAAACTCTGATATAAGGTAAATTAAGGATTAAATACTCAAACTCTGATATAAGGTAAATTAAGGATTAAATACTAAAACTCTGTTATATGGTAAATTAAGGATTAAATACTAAAACTCTGATATAAGGTTAATTAAGGATTAAATACTAAAACTCTGATATAAGGTAAATTAAGGATTATATACTAAAACTCTGATTTATGGTAAATTAAGGATAAAATACTAAAACTCTGATATATGGAAAATTAAGGATTAAATACTAAAACTCTGATATATGGTAAATAAAGGATTAAATACTAAAACTCTGATATATGGTTAATTAAGGATTAAATACTAAAACTCTGATATAAGGTAAATTAAAGATTAAATACTAAAACTCTGATATAAGGTAAATTAAGGATTAAATACTAAAACTCTGATATAAGGTATATTAAGGATTAAATACTAAAACTCTGATATAAGGTAAATTAAGGATTAAATACTTAAACTCTGATATAAGGTAAATTAAGGATTAAATACTAAAACTCTGATATATGGTAAATTAAGGATTAAAAACTAAAACTCTGATATATGGTAAATTAAGGATTTAATACTTAAACTCTGATATATGGTAAATTAAGGATTAAATACTAAAACTCTGATATATGGTAAAATAAGGATAAAATACTAAAACTCTGATATATGGTAAATTAAGATTTTAATACTAAAACTCTGATTTATGGTAAATTAAGGATTAAATACTAAAACTCTGATATAAAGTAAATTAAGGATTAAATACTAAAACTCTGATATAAGGTAAATTAAAATTAAATACTAAAACTCTGATATATGTTAAATTAAGGATTAAATATTAAAACTCTGATTTTATGGTAAATTAAGGATTAAATACTAAAACTCTGATTTATGGTAAATTAAGGATTAAATACTAAAACTCTGATATATGGTAAAATAAGGATTAAATACTAAAACTCTGATATATGGTAAATTAAGATTTAAATACTAAAACTCTGATTTATGGTAAATAAAGGATTAAATACTTAAACTCTGATATATGGTAAATTAAGGATTAAATACTAAAACTCTGATTTATGGTAAATTAAGGATAAAATACTAAAACTCTGATATATGGTAAATAAAGGATTAAAAACTAAAACTCCGATATATGGTAAATTAAGGATTTAATACTAAAACTCTGATATAAGGTAAATTAAGGATTAAATACTCAAACTCTGATATAAGGTAAATTAAGGATTAAATACTTAAACTCTGATATAAGGTAAATTAAGGATTAAATACTAAAACTCTGATATAAGGTTAATTAAGGATTAAATACTAAAACTCTGATATAAGGTAAATTAAGGATTATATACTAAAACTCTGATTTATGGTAAATTAAGGATAAAATACTAAAACTCTGATATATGGAAAATTAAGGATTAAATACTAAAACTCTGATATATGGTAAATAAAGGATTAAATACTAAAACTCTGATATATGGTTAATTAAGGATTAAATACTAAAACTCTGATATAAGGTAAATTAAAGATTAAATACTAAAACTCTGATATAAGGTAAATTAAGGATTAAATACTAAAACTCTGATATAAGGTATATTAAGGATTAAATACTAAAACTCTGATATAAGGTAAATTAAGGATTAAATACTTAAACTCTGATATAAGGTAAATTAAGGATTAAATACTAAAACTCTGATATATGGTAAATTAAGGATTAAAAACTAAAACTCTGATATATGGTAAATTAAGGATTTAATACTTAAACTCTGATATATGGTAAATTAAGGATTAAATACTAAAACTCTGATATATGGTAAAATAAGGATAAAATACTAAAACTCTGATATATGGTAAATTAAGATTTTAATACTAAAACTCTGATTTATGGTAAATTAAGGATTAAATACTAAAACTCTGATATAAAGTAAATTAAGGATTAAATACTAAAACTCTGATATAAGGTAAATTAAAATTAAATACTAAAACTCTGATATATGTTAAATTAAGGATTAAATATTAAAACTCTGATTTTATGGTAAATTAAGGATTAAATACTAAAACTCTGATTTATGGTAAATTAAGGATTAAATACTAAAACTCTGATATATGGTAAAATAAGGATTAAATACTAAAACTCTGATATATGGTAAATTAAGATTTAAATACTAAAACTCTGATTTATGGTAAATAAAGGATTAAATACTTAAACTCTGATATATGGTAAATTAAGGATTAAATACTAAAACTCTGATTTATGGTAAATTAAGGATAAAATACTAAAACTCTGATATATGGTAAATAAAGGATTAAAAACTAAAACTCCGATATATGGTAAATTAAGGATTTAATACTAAAACTCTGATATAAGGTAAATTAAGGATTAAATACTCAAACTCTGATATAAGGTAAATTAAGGATTAAATACTTAAACTCTGATATAAGGTAAATTAAGGATTAAATACTAAAACTCTGATATAAGGTAAATTAAGGATTAAATACTAAAACTCTGATATATGTTAAATTAAGGATTAAATACTAAAACTCTGATATATGGTAAATTAAGGATTAAATACTTAAACTCTGATTTATGGTAAATTAAGGATAAAATACTAAAACTCTGATATATGGTAAATAAAGGATTAAAAACTAAAACTCTGATATATGGTTAATTAAGGATTAAATACTAAAACTCTGATTTATGGTAAATTAAGGATTAAATACTAAAACTCTGATATATGGTTAATTAAGGATTAAATACTAAAACTCTGATATAAGGTAAATTAAAGATTAAATACTAAAACTCTGATATAAGGTAAATTAAGGATTAAATACTAAAACTCTGATATAAGGTAAATTAAGGATTAAATACTAAAACTCTGATATAAGGTAAATTAAGGATTAAATACTTAAACTCTGATATAAGGTAAATTAAGGATTAAATACTAAAACTCTGATATATGGTAAATTAAGGATTAAAAACTAAAACTCTGATATATGGTAAATTAAGGATTTAATACTTAAACTCTGATATATGGTAAATTAAGGATTAAATACTAAAACTCTGATATATGGTAAAATAAGGATAAAATACTAAAACTCTGATATATGGTAAATTAAGATTTTAATACTAAAACTCTGATTTATGGTAAATTAAGGATTAAATACTAAAACTCTGATATAAAGTAAATTAAGGATTAAATACTAAAACTCTGATATAAGGTAAATTAAAATTAAATACTAATACTCTGATATATGTTAAATTAAGGATTAAATACTAAAACTCTGATATATGGTAAATTAAGGATTAAATACTAAAACTCTGATTAATGGTAAATTAAAGATAAAATACTAAAACTCTGATATAAGGTTAATTAAGGATTAAATACTCAAACTCTGATATAAGGTTAATTAGGGATTAAATACTAAAACTCTGATATATGTTAAATTAAGGATTAAATACTAAAACTCTGATATAAGGTAAATTAAGGATTAAATACTAAAACTCTGATATAAGGTAAATTAAGGATTAAATACTAAAACTCTGATATAAGGTAAATTAAGGATTAAATACTTAAACTCTGATATAAGGTAAATTAAGGATTAAATACTTAAACTCTGATATATGGTAAATTAAGGATTAAAAACTAAAACTCTGATATATGGTAAATTAAGGATTTAATACTTAAACTCTGATATATGGTAAATTAAGGATTAAATACTAAAACTCTGATATATGGTAAAATAAGGATAAAATACTAAAACTCTGATATATGGTAAATTAAGATTTTAATACTAAAACTCTGATTTATGGTAAATTAAGGATTAAATACTAAAACTCTGATATAAAGTAAATTAAGGATTAAATACTAAAACTCTGATATAAGGTAAATTAAAATTAAATACTAAAACTCTGATATATGTTAAATTAAGGATTAAATATTAAAACTCTGATTTTATTGTAAATTAAGGATTAAATACTAAAACTCTGATTTATGGTAAATTAAGGATTAAATACTAAAACTCTGATATATGGTAAAATAAGGATTAAATACTAAAACTCTGATATATGGTAAATTAAGATTTAAATACTAAAACTCTGATTTATGGTAAATAAAGGATTAAATACTAAAACTCTGATATATGGTAAATTAAGGATTAAATACTAAAACTCTGATTTATGGTAAATTAAGGATAAAATACTAAAACTCTGATATATGGTAAATAAAGGATTAAAAACTAAAACTCCGATATATGGTTAATTAAGGATTTAATACTAAAACTCTGATATAAGGTAAATTAAGGATTAAATACTCAAACTCTGATATAAGGTAAATTAAGTATTAAATTCTTAAACTCTGATATAAGGTAAATTAAGGATTAAATACTAAAACTCTGATATAAGGTAAATTAAGGATTAAATACTAAAACTCTGATATATGTTAAATTAAGGATTAAATACTAAAACTCTGATATATGGTAAATTAAGGATTAAATACTTAAACTCTGATTTATGGTAAATTAAGGATAAAATACTAAAACTCTGATATATGGTCAATAAAGGATTAAAAACTAAAACTCTGATATATGGTTAATTAAGGATTAAATACTAAAACTCTGATTTATGGTAAATTAAGGATTAAATACTAAAACTCTGATACATGGTTAATTAAGGATTAAATACTAAAACTCTGATATAAGGTAAATTAAAGATTAAATACTAAAACTCTGATATAAGGTTAATTAAGGATTAAATACTAAAACTCTGATATAAGGTAAATTAAGGATTAAATACTAAAACTCTGATATATGGTTAATTAAGGATTAAATACTAAAACTCTGATTTATGGTAAATTAAGGATTAAATACTAAAACTCTGATACATGGTTAATTAAGGATTAAATACTAAAACTCTGATATAAGGTAAATTAAAGATTAAATACTAAAACTCTGATATAAGGTAAATTAAGGATTAAATACTTAAACTCTGATATAAGGTAAATTAAAATTAAATACTAAAACTCTGATATATGTTAAATTAAGGATTAAATATTAAAACTCTGATTTTATGGTAAATTAAGGATTAAATACTAAAACTCTGATTTATGGTAAATTAAGGATTAAATACTAAAACTCTGATATATGGTAAAATAAGGATTAAATACTAAAACTCTGATATATGGTAAATTAAGATTTAAATACTAAAACTCTGATTTATGGTAAATAAAGGATTAAATACTAAAACTCTGATATATGGTAAATTAAGGATTAAATACTAAAACTCTGATTTATGGTAAATTAAGGATAAAATACTAAAACTCTGATATATGGTAAATAAAGGATTAAAAACTAAAACTCCGATATATGGTTAATTAAGGATTTAATACTAAAACTCTGATATAAGGTAAATTAAGGATAAAATACTCAAACTCTGATATAAGGTAAATTAAGTATTAAATTCTTAAACTCTGATATAAGGTAAATTAAGGATTAAATACTAAAACTCTGATATAAGGTAAATTAAGGATTAAATACTAAAACTCTGATATATGTTAAATTAAGGATTAAATACTAAAACTCTGATATATGGTAAATTAAGGATTAAATACTTAAACTCTGATTTATGGTAAATTAAGGATAAAATACTAAAACTCTGATATATGGTCAATAAAGGATTAAAAACTAAAACTCTGATATATGGTTAATTAAGGATTAAATACTAAAACTCTGATTTATGGTAAATTAAGGATTAAATACTAAAACTCTGATACATGGTTAATTAAGGATTAAATACTAAAACTCTGATATAAGGTAAATTAAAGATTAAATACTAAAACTCTGATATAAGGTTAATTAAGGATTAAATACTAAAACTCTGATATAAGGTAAATTAAGGATTAAATACTAAAACTCTGATATATGGTTAATTAAGGATTAAATACTAAAACTCTGATTTATGGTAAATTAAGGATTAAATACTAAAACTCTGATACATGGTTAATTAAGGATTAAATACTAAAACTCTGATATAAGGTAAATTAAAGATTAAATACTAAAACTCTGATATAAGGTAAATTAAGGATTAAATACTTAAACTCTGATATAAGGTAAATTAAGGATTAAATACTAAAACTCTGATATATGGTAAATTAAGGATTAAAAACTAAAACTCTGATATATGGTAAATTAAGGATTTAATACTTAAACTCTGATATATGGTAAATTAAGGATTAAATACTAAAACTCTGATATATGGTAAAATAAGGATAAAATACTAAAACTCTGATATATGGTAAATTAAGATTTTAATGCTAAAACTCTGATTTATGGTAAATTAAGGATTAAATACTAAAACTCTGATATAAAGTAAATTAAGGATTAAATACTAAAACTCTGATATATGGTAAATAATGGATTAAAAACTAAAACTCCGATATATGGTAAATTAAGGATTTAATACTAAAACTCTGATATAAGGTAAATTAAGGATTAAATACTCAAACTCTGATATAAGGTAAATTAAGGATTAAATACTTAAACTCTGATATAAGGTAAATTAAGGATTAAATACTAAAACTCTGATATAAGGTAAATTAAGGATTAAATACTAAAACTCTGATATATGTTAAATTAAGGATTAAATACTAAAACTCTGATATATGGTAAATTAAGGATTAAATACTTAAACTCTGATTTATGGTAAATTAAGGATAAAATACTAAAACTCTGATATATGGTAAATAAAGGATTAAAAACTAAAACTCTGATATATGGTTAATTAAGGATTAAATACTAAAACTCTGATTTATGGTAAATTAAGGATTAAATACTAAAACTCTGATTTATGGTAAATTAAGGATAAAATACTAAAACTCTGATATAAGGTAAATTAAGGATTAAATACTCAAACTCTGATATAAGGTTAATTAAGGATTAAATACTAAAACTCTGATATATGTTAAATTAAGGATTAAATACTAAAACTCTGATATAAGGTTAATTAAGGATTAAATACTAAAACTCTGATATAAGGTAAATTAAGGATTAAATACTCAAACTCTGATATAAGGTAAATTAAGGATTAAATACTAAAACTCTGATATAAGGTAAATTAAGGATTAAAAACTAAAACTCTGATATATGGTAAATTAAGGATAAAATACTAAAACACTGATATATGGTAAATAAAGGATTAAAAACTAAAACTCTGATATATGGTAAATTAAGATTTAAATACTAAAATTCTGATTTATGGTAAATTAAGGATTAAATACTTAAACTCTGATATAAAGTACATTAAGGATTAAATACTAAAACTCTGATATAAGGTAAATTAAGGATTAAATACTTAAACTCTGATATATGGTAAATTAAGATTTAAATATTAAAACTCTGATTTTATGGTAAATTAAGGATTAAATACTAAAACTCTGATTTATGGTAAAATAAGGATTAAATACTAAAACTCTGATATATGGTAAATTAAGATTTAAATACTAAAACTCTGATTTATGGTAAATTAAGGATTAAATACTAAAACTCTGATATATGGTAAATTAAGGATTAAATACTAAAACTCTGATTTATGGTAAATTAAGGATAAAATACTAAAACTCTGATATATGGTAAATAAAGGATTAAAAACTAAAACTCTGATATATGGTAAATTAAGATTTAAATACTAAAATTCTGATTTATGGTAAATTAAGGATTAAATACGTAAACTCTGATATAAAGTACATTAAGGATTAAATACTAAAACTCTGATATAAGGTAAATTAAGGATTAAATACTAAAACTCTGATATATGTTAAATTAAGGATTAAATACTAAAACTCTGATATATGGTAAATTAAGGATTAAATACTAAAACTCTGATTTATGGTAAATTAAGGATAAAATACTAAAACTCTGATATATGGTAAATAAAGGATTAAAAACTAAAACTCTGATAAATGGTAAATTAAGAATTAAATACTAAAACTCTGATATATGTTAAATTAAGGATTAAATACTAAAACTCTGATATATGGTAAATTAAGGATTAAATACTAAAACTCTGATTTATGGTAAATAAAGGATAAAATACTAAAACTCTGATATATGGTAAATAAAGGATTAAAAACTAAAACTCTGATATATGGTAAATTAAGGATTTAATACTAAAACTCTGATATATGGTAAATTAAGGATTTAATACTAAAACTCTGATGTATGGTCAAATAAGGATTAAATACTAAAACTCTGATATATGGTAAATTAAGATTTAAATACTAAAATTCTGATTTATGGTAAATTAAGGATTAAATACTAAAACTCTGATATAAAGTAAATTAAGGATTAAATACTCAAACTCTGATATAAGGTAAATTAAGGATTAAATACTAAAACTCTGATATATGTTAAATTAAGGATTAAATACTAAAACTCTGATATATGGTAAATTAAGGATTAAATATTAAAACTCTGATATATGGTAAATTAAGGATTAAATATTAAAACTCTGATATATGATTAATCCTCTGATATAAGGATTAAATATTAAAACTCTGATATTTTTTTTTTTTTTTTTTTTTTTTTTACAGTATTACCGCACAAGAGTCCCAACTGCTCCCGTCTGGAGCCAGTGAGACTATGGCATCCCCAATTGGGGTATGTTGTGAGGCTGAGGGTATTGGGGAGGGGAGGGAGATGGGGAAGAGGAAGGTGGGGAAGTACCTGGCTATTCAGATCTGGTCACCAAACACGGCTAAAGCCATTTCAAGCAACGTTTCAATTCAATTCAATTCAATTCTATGGTAAGTTAAGGATTAAATATTAAAACTCTGATATATGGTAAGTTAAGGATTTAATACTAAAACTCTGATATATGGTAAGTTAAGGATTAAATATTAAAACTCTGATATATGGTAAGTTAAGGATTAAATATTAAAACTCTGATATATGGTAAGTCAAGGATTTAATACTAAAACTCTAATATATGGTAAGTTAAGGATTAAATATTAAAACTCTGATATATGGTAAGTTAAGGATTAAATATTAAAACTCTGATATATGGTAAATTAAGGATTTAATACTAAAACTCTGATATATGGTAAGTTAAGGATTAAATATTAAAACTCTGATATATGGTAAGTTAAGGATTAAATATTAAAACTCTGATATATGGTAAGTTAAGGATTAAATATTAAAACTCTGATATATGGTAAGTTAAGGATTAAATATTAAAACTCTGATATATGGTAAGTTAAGGATTTAATACTAAAACTCTGATATATGGTAAATTAAGGTTAAAATAATGAAACTCTGAAATTTTTTTTAAAACTGAAATTTGTAAATTTTTATTCATATTATTTATTTATTTAAACGCCATAAAATGGCTTTTACAATAGAGTGATACAATAGAGTGATTACAGAACAAGTAATGTGTACACAAAATTATTATTCCAAGTGACACGGTTGTAAATAGAAGTGCAGTTAAACAATACATAATTAAAAGAAATATCTACTAGTCTAGTAATAGTTGAATGAATACTAGGTTTGTATAAGACCTGACATAAATCGAGGTATGAGGTGTTTATAATAATGAATAGTAATTAATATAAAATAAATTTTACTAAGGTTTAGAATGTTATAATAACAGAGAATGTTTTATTTGAACAGAATATTTATATATATATATATATATAAAAAAAGTAACATGTATAATCTAGCAAAATATTAAAATAGAGTAATTAGTAGTGAGTTTATTGTTGCCTTCAAAATTAATTCTATTTGGAATAGCTGTGCAAGTATCGCAATTTGGCTTTAGTAAAACAGGGCTGTCAGCGATTTTATGATACTTTTAATAAAATTGTTTTATTTTCCGACTATGCACCGGTGCCGAAGGGATTAATGACACTGATTCCTTCCCAGTAGAACAAGTATGGCATTTCCACATGACGTCTGTAATCTAAAATGTAGTCTTCCAAAGGGTCACCCATTTCTGCACAGCATTGAGTCAGGATTTTCAAATTATTTTGGGGCCCCAAATTATAGGTGACAATATTATGTACAGAGATGGATGGAATATAGTGGGTAGGTAAAAGTGGGTGCATAAAAATATTTTTTTTTTTATTTTTTATTACAAGATAATACATTACAAAATGATAACAAAGCAGAGATGTACTTTATTTCAAATAAATCCATTTCAAATGGAAATGCAAAATGCAAAATTGGTATTTTCCATTTTGCATTTTAAATGCTTTTCTCAATGCATTTTCCATTTTAAATGCTATTTTGCAACATTCTTCCTACTATCTCCACTCATCTTTTTTTCATAAGCCCCAAATATCAGTCGGTCCTCAACCTCGCTCTGAGAGATAATTTACATTTGTCAAGTTGCTCCCTGGTAGGAGCCCTGGCAATTGAGTGATACCATTACAAAAAATACTGATTCAAATACTGAACATGGGGCCATGACGCTGTAATATTAAATGTTAGATAGCAGTTCCTATGTTTTTACGTTGGCAACATTACTCCCGCGCAAAATTGTGGTTTCATAATCTGTAGTCGTGGTGTTTTTGGATTTACCATCATGTAATATGTTTGTTCTACATTGATGTCCATTATTAAATGACAAAATTGTGTAAAAATTCTATAATTATTTTAATTGTTTGACCTGAGAAACCATTTTGCATTTTCAATGCATTTTGAAAATAGGTATTTTGCATTTTGCATTTGAAATGCTTTTCTAAAAACATTTTGCATTTTCAAATGGAAATGTTTTGACCCATTTCCATTTTGCATTTCAAATGTTTTTGGGTACGCATTTTGCACATCTCTGTAACAAAGTAATAATGTATTATTCTCAGTGAGTTTATAAAACTCATTTCGGACAAGACAGCATTAGATTAAGGACAATACAAATAAATAAAATACATTAAAATAAATAAACGCAGATGTTGTTATGGAGTTCCAGAGAAAGATTGTGTTAGTTTTAATTGTGTTTTAAAGGAAGAAAGATTGAAACAAGAAAATAATGTTTAGTTTTGTAGGTACCTAGATACTTAAAACAACTCTTGACTAATATCAATTTGGTGTGTTAAAATTTAATTAACCATAGCTAAAAATATTCTTTGAAAGAGATAAATACATTTGTTTTAAAAAAGTCAGTAGACATAGATAATAATATATACATTCACGATACAAGCTCTCCAAAGTATAAGGCATAAATAATAATAATCCACATTCACGATACAGCTCTCTAAAGAATCCAGGCATAAATAATACCAATTCACATTCACAATACAAGCTCTTTGAAGTATCCAACCATAAAAATAAATTAATAATTAGAATAACCTCTCCTAAAACAGTAAATTTAATAAAAACTAACTAACTTGACTGAAATTTTGCAAACACATACTACAATAGTTATTACATATTTTCTATTTATTGGTTTACCGGAGAATCCAGGTGGATAAACTACATATTTGTAAGTTTAATTTTTTTTCATTATTTTCGATACCGTAAAAAATCCAACAAGCACGAAACTTAAAAGTAAAAACTTATGTAAAAATGTATAATAAAAACCAAAATATTTTTTACATTTAAAATAAACAATATTAAGGATAAGAGCCTTCGAAATCCTCAAAAAAACATCAAAATTTAAATATCTTCAAATAGGGTAAAGTTTGACCCACGACTACGTCCACGCAGGTTGCATAAAAAAATTACATAAAGATAATCCTCAAAACATAGTTTCAATCATAAAAAGTGTTGATTTAACATAACAGTAACGTCAATATTCACAATTTCCCATCAGTTCTATGGGATGAAGACACCGTGCTCTGTGTGGGCGGGGGCTTCTGATGTCGTGGTCAACTGGTGGTGAAGATCATGGATCCTCCTGTGTTTCTGCAGACGGATGCTCGTAGTCAAGATCACGGATGTTCCTCCAGTGAGATGATCGACATCGGGGGTGGTGGAGATCAACGGTAGCGAAGTGTGGTAGTAGTTGACGCCATGCAGGCGGAGGCTCGTGATGTTGTTGTCAGCTGATGGGAAAGATCACGAATCTGAGCTGCTGAGTACTTCTGGACTGACTTATTTGAACTGTGTAGCGCAGCGCGGGTTCAATCCCGAAGTTTCCAGACTGTTTTGCGTGCATTCCGTATTGCTACAAGTGTAATACCTTTGTAATGGGCTTGTAAACAAAACAGTAATATAATCATAAATATTTGTTGAAGTTGAAGTCCAGCTGATGGTGTAGTCCTACAGTTGCTCAGCGGGTGTGGCTTGCTGGTGACCACGGAGAAGATCAACAATCTCTTTGTGCCCCATTTCTTCCGCACTAGAAAGAGCTGTGCGCCCATCCAGGTCTTGCAGTGATATGTTGGCATTGAACTGCAGAAGTAATTTCACATTATTCACATGTCCACAGAATGCCGAGTGAGACAACGCTGTTTGACCCCTTCTATTCTGATGGTTTATTTCTGCCCCGGACTCTAGCAGCAAGCGCACCACCTCATGGTATCCCTTCCATGCAGCGAACATCAGGGCAGTATTACCATTGCTATTTGCAGAGTTAGAATCTGCCCCGGACTCCAGCAACATGCGTGCTACCTCGCGGCGTCCTTTATATGCAGCCAACATTAAGACCGTAAAACCAGTGCGACTTGCAGAGTTAGTATCTGCCCCGAACTCTAGCAGCATGTGCAAAACCTTGTATTGTTTATTATGTGCAGCGTACATCACGGCAGTATTACCTTTGCTATTTGCACGGTTTGCATCGGCTCCCAAGTCTAGCAGCACGCGTGTCACCTCTTGGTGTCCTCTCTGTGCAGCGTATATTAGGGCAGTATATCCAGCTTTATTTGCAGAGTTAGTATCTGCTCCGGACTCTATCAGTATGCGCACTACCTCATGGTATCCCTCTCGTGCAGCCTCTATCAGGGCAGTATCGCCTATGCCGTTTGCCGAGTTAATAATATTAGCCCATATGTCTCGAGAATTTATTATGATATTATTGTTTTGGAGTATTTTCTCATTTCCAAGGCATCCATCGTTTATGTGTTTATAGATTTCTTCAGATTGATTTAATAAAAAAAGAACAATACAAACATACCCTTGTTTTGCTGCACATTGCAAAGGGGTCCGTCCAACTTTATCATACGATACACAAACTCCTTGTTTTGCAAATAATTTAAACAATGTATGATTTTGTTTACTCGTCGCTAGATTTATGACAGTATCGCCCTTACCATCAGTGGCAATCAATAAGTAGGCTCGCTCTGTGTCACTTTCCAGGCCACTGAAGATATTCAGCACAGTCTCGTAGTCATCATCTCTCACTGCTGTAATAAATGTCTCAAACTTATTTTCTCTTATGAGACGTGTTCTTTCCAAGGCCAGGTTTATATTAGGTAACTGCTGTGTATTTGAAATATACTCTTCAAAATGCATATTTTTGCCACTGATGTCGGCTCCCATATCTAAAAAAGTAGCAAGCATTAGTCCTACCATTGACTTGTCCGAACAACTCCTCACATTTTCAGTTATTTGGTTTACAATATTGGTATTTCCCTCCTCTAATGCTATGTTCAGCACGGTTCTCCCGGCCTTGTCTCTTGCTGATATAAAGGACATATAGGCTTCCTCGTATATCCCGCTGCTCGTGCCACTGAGAAGGACTCCAACAATACGTGTATTCTGTTCTTCAGCTGCTATATGCAATGGAATTTTGTTATTGGCATGATAGAATAGTTGACAATGTTCAAACCAATGTTGGTACATCTTCGGGTGATTTTCCAGTTCTTCGCGCAGTATTGGCGTTGTTTCAAGCTGACTCTCGATGAACATTCTGATTATTTTATAGTCTGGCTTGAGCAAAAATTTACAGAATTCATTTTTAATCAGTACGTTTTCTTCTTCACTGTTTGTGAACTCTCTTCTGAGCCATCGGACGAAGAAATCAGCGCAAAAATATTCTTGGAACGTGCGGTGAATGAAATCTAAAGTTTCATCAGTTTTATATTTTATCAGCCCGAGACTACTTATGTCTTTCACTTCATCGATCGTCGGGTCAGATCGTTTTATGTTTGTGAAATATTGCGTAGCGAATGTTGGGTCGATGGTCTGGAAAGCCAAGACACAATGCTTTTTCATTATATCTTTAACCATGGAATTAAGTAAGGCTTTAGGTATCTGGTTCAAATTAGTCTTCTGGTCAAAATATATTGTTTTCTTGACTTTAATAAACTGTTTATACAAGTCAAACATATTGGTGATTTTGCTTAAGTTATTAACTTGATCAGGAAACAATACAGCCTGTATGGCCTGCTGGAGGAACACTTCGGCCAGCATACGGATCTGCAGCGGGACGCCCAAGAAGTTGGCCACGTCAACCCCCAGCACTTCCTCCACCTCCTCCCGCAGCTCTCTGGCAAAAGTGCACAGTCTTTCCTTCTCTAGCTCTCCGTGTTCTGGGAGTTCTAAGGCTAGGTGAGGTAGCCAGAAGTTCACCAAATAATCTTCCTGGTTTTCTCCTGTAATTTTCTCCAATTCTACCGCAAATTCATCCAAATCTTTTTCAAGCCATTTTTGTTGATGTACACGTGTGGTGACTACTGTTTGACACGTTGTAGCCGTTTTTAAATATTTTAGTAACTCTATCATTTTAACTTTGTTTTCCTCAATAATCTCGTCAAATGCATCGATCAAAACAAAAACCTGCCTCGAATTATCAGATTCGAGGCAATGCTGCAATAGACTGCCTAACAACTTTTTATCCGTAGGTAAACCTGATGCGTGTATCAAATAATTTGTAACCGATTGCATGGTAAGTCTGTTAGGTAATTTTTTGAAACAGTCAGCCTGACCTTTCAAACTGTGGTCAATTCTCAATACCCAGGAGTCTCGGATGAGTTCAGACATGCGCGTCAGGCTGGTGGACTTTCCCATACCAGGATCGGCAGCAATGATGGTTTGCTTCTTCTTCATAATGCTGAAGTCTCTTTCCTCGATGGGGTCCCTGTAGTCCATGGTTATGAAGGGGCGAATGGCATCCAGAGAACCGTGAGAGTATTGCCAAACCAGAAAAGGGTTACCTTCAATCTCAAACATTTTAAAATAATGTTTGTTGAACAATCCATCAGTATTTACATTTCTGATATTCAATTCGCTAGAACGCATTTCAATTTTAAAGTGATTTTTTGTGACGAACAAATCCTCAACCACTTTGGATAATTTGAAGGGGGCAATAAGTGATAATTTATCCACCACATCTTTGAATATAAATAAATCCTTATCTTCCACAAACTGAACGAATTCATTCACGGATCTTATGATAAATCGACTATTTAACTTCCTGGGGAGGTATACATTTCCATTGTAAACTTTGTTCAGGGTGAAGCCTTCAGCGGATAAATGGAACCAATAGATAAGTCTAGCAGACTCCTCTCGACACTTTTCCAGAAAAAGGTCCTGTCCATTTTCCTCGGTGGTGAAGATCCTCCCCCGTGCAGCCTCCATCCCTTCCCAGTAGTCCTGGCTGAGCTGCTCTGGATCGCTGATCACCAGCAGTGGTAAACCGGCCCCACTCCTC
Organism: Hesperophylax consimilis; assembly: GCF_061612785.1. Lineage (NCBI taxonomy): Eukaryota > Metazoa > Arthropoda > Insecta > Trichoptera > Limnephilidae > Hesperophylax > Hesperophylax consimilis. The sequence goes on along the minus strand of NC_142855.1, from coordinate 18,461,205 downwards.
TCCAGTATTGCCGTAAGCCTCTTCCTGTCTACTAGTTTGTTCCCCTTGGAATAGAGAGTATCTGATTCGCAAAGCCTCGGAAGGTTGTTTGTGATTTTTTCTATACTCAGGTTGTCCATCGCAAGGTTCATCAAAATGGGTAAAATTAATTGACTTATTTTCTCGTTGGGATTTTCACAGTCATTTCCCAGTAAAAGATCGAGGCTGAGCGTTTCTTCACCTATGGTAATTACATTTCTGGAGAATATTTTTTTCTAGACGAAGGAGTTAGGTCTTCTAGTTTAAATGTTTCCAAAGTTTTTGTTTCAACGGTTAATTTATATTCGTAATATAATGTTTTATCAATTGGTTGCGATAGAATGATCACAAGTTTCTTGTCGTTGAACTCTACTAAATTTTTTAATATTGGTGTTAATTGGCTAGTGATTATACTTGAAGTTTCAATATTAAGAATGATCAGGTTACTGATGTTAACATCAGTCTCGCTTAAGGCTTTGAAATCTAAAAACTCAGCTAAAGTTGTCATATGTTTCCAACTCAATATAGTGTGATATTTTTCTTTCAAGTATTTTTTGTCCAAAGCTGTGCTTTCTATGAGAATCAATATATTGTACAATCTGGCGGCTTGAAATTCAAAATCACTAGTTACAATTATTTGTAAAACACGTTTAGAAGATTCCAAGAATGACTTCAATCCCAAGGTGTCCTCGCAGTCCAGGATATCAGGCAAGGTGTTGGTGTAGGCCAGGCTAGCCATATGCAATGGCGCTGACTTTATACTCTGGTTCTGTAAACGCATAGCTTCCATGATCTCTGCGGGAAACCACCGCAACAATTGTTTAGTTAGACGAATAACATTTTCTAAATCTTCCTTCGAATCACAAGTAATAGTGTTTCTTCTTGAATCAATCTCAAATGGTGGGAAATCTATTTCTTCAAGGTTTTGGCGGAGGAGAAATTTTTCAATTTCAGTTTTTTTTATTATCGCATTATTTTGAAAAAAGCTCCAATTTTCTACAAATTTAAGCTCTTCTGTGGAAAATACCCCGAGCTGGCATACTGTTCCCAGCGATTTAACAGTGCTGTATTGTAAGATTGGTGTTTCTTTTGAGTGCTTGCTATCAGCATTTCCTTTAACTGGTTGTATATTCTGATGACTGCAACTAGAACTGTCAGGAGTAGCTTGATTAGCCTCTTGTAAGATGTAGGAATTACAGAACATTTCTATTCCGTGGTAATATTTGCGTTCTCTCCATCCTTGTGGCCAGTTCCAGACCACATATGTATTCTTCTCATCATCAAAAGCTTTGATGAAAACGTCTAACGCATGTTTGTCTATATTGGACATGAAAGAGGGTTTATTCGAATCACTGGGGAGAGCGACCCGTTGAATATGGACTTGAAGTAAGTTTCCCACCTGATGGCCAGTGCAGTTTACAAGATTAGGGGCAGCGAGGAAATTGGTTAGATCTAAGTGCTTAGTGCACATGGATCTGTCGTATCGTATACCATAATTTCTGCGTATCTTGGTTAAGATATTTTCGGTCCCCGGGCTATCTAGAGCTAATGTGTGCGCGTGTAGACCTTCGTCAGGGCTGGCAATCCCCCGGAAGCCACCGCCTTCCCTCTTCAGATATTTCACAGTGAAGGTGGTAACCCCGGCCAACCATCCTCCGAGGGAGTGCCCTGTGAAGGACAAAACGAAGAAACCTCCACGGTTTTTATTTATTTCGATGATTAGCTCCTTTATCTTATCTGCGAAAGAGACGGCAGAATTCATGAATCCGGTATATTTATTGCGGTAAATACCTTGTGCGTCAATCCAGATGGCTCCCAAATTCGTAATGACTGTCCCTCTATGGGCAACTACGATCTGCTGCTGCAAAGGGTTCCAAACCGCGCAACCGAAGTATCCGTTATTATTGTTTCGTGCCGTGGTGAGCAGGTACCACCCTTCAGGCATTTCCCCCGAACAGTCCGAGTACGCCAGATTGGCAAAGGCCACCAACACTTTTTTATCTGGATAAGGTTCCATCGCCAGTTTTATATTGTTGTCTTCATTGTAAGGGATGTAGGACATGAGGGTATTTTGCCAGTCAGAGCAGTACTTCAAGCCCGTGTCCACCTGCATGTTGGAGTGATGAAGATTTCTGGAGACTGATTCTGCAACAAGGAAAACAACAACCAGATTTGGTATACATAAGTTTTTTTGCAGTTATAAAACATTTCAAACAACAAGTAGTTTATCAAACGGGTTCCTTAAAAAAATAATTTATTTCAATAATTTTATCAAAGAAAGAAAAATAAAATTAAACTTGGTTTTTTTTTTCACTGATGACAATATTATCCAATGTTTTGTTTACATGTATCGCATGACAAGTTCACTCGGAACAGTTGTTTTATATAAAGCTTTAGAAAAATAATTAGTATAAAACAATACCATAAAATAAGGTAATCAGTCTACAACACCACTGTAGCATCCCACCTGAATTGGTCTACAACACCACTGTAGCATCGCATCTGAATTGGTATACAACACCACTGTAGCATCCTACCTGAATTGGTCTACAACATCACTGTAGCATCCCACCTAAATTGGTCTACAACACCACTGTAGCATCCTACCTGAATTGGTCTACAACACCACTGTAGTTTTAAAACAAAAACAAAAAAATAATGTTTAGATAGAAATAAAAATAGTTTTATATGGTCTCTGTGTAATGTCGATTCACCAGTTCTATATTTGGAGTACAAAATCTTATTTTCATTTTGCAGTCTGAGGATTTATTATTCAATTTTAATAATCTATCATCTCCTGTGATGTCATCCAATTTCAGAGAAATGCGTGTGTGTGAGTGCCAAAAAAAGTTCGTGGAATGCATTGTCATTGACAACGAGTCTATCTGGCGATTTTCGGTTTTAGTTCGATCGTATGTTGGGAAGTTGGTTAATTTCCACTTCCAAGAATCAAGAATTTCATTAATTCATTAATGTATTAATTCAATCGAGAAAACAAAATCTAAATTCAAATCGATGTATTAAAAAAAATTAATAGTCGTCGCGGGGAAGCTTGGCAGATTTGAAACATCGAAAACGGAGAGAGGAGAGCAAGCGAAACGTCGTTCCCTCAAACCACATAAGAATCGGCCTTCCCCTCACAGAGCTGTGGCGGATAGAGCCGACGAGTAATGTTCCGTGCTAGCGTCGTCCCGTCAAATTATGGAGTTTTATTCTAGAATGTTTCTAGCGAGAGATGTAACCAAATTGTGGAGTTATATTCTAGAATATAACATACAACAATACTAAGTGCCACAGTCAACACGTAAAATTTTGCTCCAAAAAATTATCAATTATATTAAAACTAAGAACTTGTAGTTGTGTTTTTCACCCACGAGTACTTTACCACAATCATAATCAAAATTTAACATTGTGTACCAACAGTTGCAGCTGCCTAACCGGTAATTCTTTATTATTAATTTAAAATTTCAACTGTCACCGGTTGCAATAGACACACACACACAAAGCCGAATAGAAGGAAGAATACAAATACTGACTAATACAATCAAAGTTTCGAAGAGTACAAGTGAAACGCCCACCCACTTCTCGCCATAGACAACGCATGGTTGTCACTGCATCTTATATAAATTATTAATCTACAAAATCCAATTGCAAGACTCATCTTCACTTCTTCTTCTTCTTGCACTCATGCCACCGATGCACTATCATATATCAACAAGGCCAAGGAGGAAATTAGTGCTTTATATAGCAATATTACTGATCCGGCACTAAAACTAACTAAAGATTAGATGAATAAATTACTCAACAAACTTTCCAACCTCTCCGGCACCATGCTGGATGTTGGTGTCAAAGTTGGAATCCTCGAGGGACAGGTGAAGTCGTATGAACACATGGTCAAAAAATTTTAGAATCTAAGTCACAGCATGAATCTTCAAACTTACCAAATTTATCCACGTGCGAAGCTGCTGACGAGCTCGAGGAGAGAAAAAAACGTTCGAAAAATTTTATCATTTTCAACTTTCCAGAAAGTTTGGCCTGTTTCCAAATTGATAAAATTACCAACGATACGACAAGAATATCTAACACACTAACAGCCTTAAACTCAACCATCAATAAAGACAACATCACAACCTTTCGTCTGGGGATCAATAAAACGGCCAAACACAGACCTCTAGAAGTTATACTTGACAACCCCGCCTAAGCCATTGACATACTGAGAAAAAAAAACAGCATCACTGATTACACTGGTATTAAAATTAATTCCGACCAAACTCCAGCCCAAAGAAACCATCTCGCAAACTTACGACTAACCCTAGACCTAAGAACTCAAGACGGTGAAACAGGTCTAACAATTAAATGCAAAAACCATAAACCTGTAATAGTAAGTACTAATCCAAAAAACTAGAACCTATTATGGGGTAACCTATTATACTACCAGAATATTAGGGGCTGCCGCACCAAACTTACTGAATTAAGATCATCAATTACAATCCATCCCTTCCATATATAATTCCTGACTGAAACTTGGTTGGAACCATAGACATATGAATGTTAGTAGACCTGCCCTAAGTGATTAAAAGCGTATTATCCCCACTCCCCATACCGGTTCCATTGGAGCCGGCTGTGCTCGCGTATGGCCTCAAGTGAAATTTGAAAACGTGACGTCATCATTCTTGTGCGAAGTATGGTCGAGGCATCATCGGTTCATTTTACGAAATAACACGGCAAAATGTTGACTTGTACTATGAAAGCTTGTAAAAATAGATGTGAAAAAGAGAATAAACCCAATTGTCGTATTACATTCCATATATAAGCATTATTTTACTTTATTTTAAGCATATTCACATCGTATAATATAGATCAGTTTTAGAAACATAATATACTATCACATCGAGAAACGTCTGGACGCGAAACACAAAGCTGGTTTGTTGCTGGGAAGTAAATTATGAACATTTATAAAAGTGTCTTAACTAAATACTTAAACGAAATATTCGACTCTGAAAATAGAACCGAATTTTTTTGCCGAATTTGGACTTCGCAAATTTGTTCATAACGTGGCGAGTAATTTGCGCTCCCATGTAAAAATGTCTATTCATTCAAAAGCAGATTTTACTTTTAAGAAGTAAATGGTGATATTATAATGCGAGATGCCTATTTACTGTCAGATTGATTTATTGACGAATCACAGTCAGCTTCACCCCCTTCGTTCTTCAACAGTTGATTTTACCCCTCGCCATTATCTTCTCGTCTATTAATTCCTATGTCTGTGGTTGGATCCATCTATCAATACAGAGGAATTAGGCTTCACCTCTAACAACACATACCGCTTCGATAGAAGTACCTCCACCAGCACCAAATCAAGAGAAGGGGGTGTAATAATATCTGTCACAAAAACTGTAGTTTCATCCAGATTAAAATGCAAACACAAAAATGTAGAACAACTTAACGTACTATTCAAGACGAACCTAGGAAAAAAATATTCTTTGATGTTCCATATGGCTGGATATTCCACCCGGATCAATTACACAAATTTACGAAAACCATATTGAAGATTTAGAGGCCCTTAAACTCAAATATCCGGAAGCTAGAATGCTGCTAAACGGTGACTACAATCTTCCAAATGTAGACTGGACTACCCTATGTAATAACCAAACAGTATTTTTAAATACGTCAGCTAATGCTCGTGAAATTATAAATATGTCAAATTTCTTCGGTTTTAAACAAATTAATAACGTATTTGATTCAAATCACCACCTGCTAGACCTTGTGTTTAGTAGCGATCCTTAAGTAAAATTAAGCAAATCAAGAGACCCCTTTCTCCCAATAGATTTCCACCATCCTCCCTTAAACATCACCTTTATGAAGAACTTTCTTAATACTTACTGTAACATTATTACCAATTACTCATACCACTTTGAAGAAGCTGATTATCCACTGATAATAAAACACTTAGAAAGTGCAGACTGGTCTTTTTTTAGACAATAACACAAATTTCAATCATAATCTAGAATTTACTCCATCATTATCACGGCTATCGAAAAATATGTACCCTCAACTCAAATCAAGACATCGAAATTTCCTAAATGGTTTAATAACGACTTAAAAGACTTACAAAATATTTCATAAATACTGAACTGACTGTAAATTATTCACCAATAAATTATATAAAACATACATACATTATACAGAAAAGTCTATTTCATCAGATACCAAACACTTTTTTAGACACATAAACTCACTAAGAAAAAATAAACCCAGCCTACCCATTTACATGTATTTCGAGGGGAAAAGTAGTAGTGATACTAATGACATTGTTAATTTCTTTGCCGATTTTTTCTAAATGTATACGATATAGACATCCCAAACGATCAAATTCCACCCTTTCATCCAAATGAATCGATCCACATTCCAGCTTTACATATAAATGTTCCTGATGTTATACACAAAATAAAATCACTCGATATAAAGAAAAAAGCGGGTCCTGACAAAATCAATCCAGCTTTTCTAATAAATTGTGTATCAATACTTGCCAAGCCACTATGTCAACTATTCAACCAATCACTAATAGTCCAGTCAGTGGGGGATAAAAAAGGGCTCCACCTTGCAAAAGGTTAGGTAGTAGCGATTTTCACATATGTTGTTAAGATTGGGACTCTAAAGAAAAAAAAAAGTTTTCGACCTTGGGGGGGTCGAGCTCGATCCGCCATCTTGGATTGAAGGTGCCAAAATTTGGTTTTTTCAAAATAATTATGTAGTGGTTGATTTAACAAACGAATTGCGGAAAACAAACTTAAAAACAACTAAATTACCTACATTTTTTGTAGAAAGTTTTTTTTTGTAAGTCTAATAGGTAACGAGTTACAGCGGTTGAAAGAAGAAAATTTTGACAAAAAATTGTAAAACTCCAGTTTTCTTGATAAATTTTGTACTAACATATTACACAATATCAATTTAACGTATTTCTACGTTACAATATACTTATATAGCATCATCCGTGTTGCTCGATGACGTTGATTTGTTATAGTGGGATCCTAGTCTACAGCTGACTTGGCAACACTGATTGAGTCCTGGTTACAGGACGTTGCCTGGATGCTCATGTCTGCAGATGTTCTTTTCGATGAAACAATGCCAGTTCAAGTTTCACAAGAACGATTTTTAGCCAATGAAAATAAAAAAGTCCGTCTGATTTCGATGCTTACAAAGCGATATTATACAGGATGATTTTACAGTTAAGCAGGCTGAAGAAGATGCTGATGAGTTGATTGTCAGTACTGCGATTTCCTTGTGTTCATCATATGACGCTGTTTTCATTATTGGCGAAGATGTTGGAACTAGGAGATCCTAGTTCTGCTGACAGCATATGTACCACCCAAAATTAGTATATATCTTCGCAAACCTGGGAGAGGCAAAACTTTTGAAAGACTGTATTCCGCGAATAGTGTGAAATACAAAGAGGCGGCTGAGAATATTCTGTTTCTTCATGCCTTTAGCGGCTGCGATACAACATCGTCCTTCTTCAACCAAGGAAAAACAAAATTTTGTTCGCTTGTGCAAAACGACACAAGACTCAATGCCATGATAGGAATCTTCAAACAACATGATGCAACACCAGAAGACATAGCAGTTGCAGGAACACGCTTCCTTGTTGCTTTGTACGGGGGTGACATGGATAAGGAAACCTTGGAAGAAGTCCGCTACAAACGTTTCGCAAAGTCGACAACAAAAAGCAAATTCAATCTTGCCTCTTTACCACCAACGAACGACGCTGCACGGTACCATGCATTTAGAACGAACCATCAAGTCCAAAAATGGTATGGAATCCAAAAAAATCCAGAAAACTGGGGCTGGAAACGTGACACCAACGGGCTTTTTCCATTAAGAATGACAAAGAAACCAGCACCCGAGACTTATTATTAAAATTTATTTCATGCAATTGTAAAAAAGGATGCGGCGTTGCATGTAGCTGCAGGAAAGCTGGATTGAAGTGTTCTATTGTATGTGGGTGCTGTAATGGTCAAACATGCCGAAATTCGCCAGAGGTTCACATCGATGTCGAGGACGAAGAAGAAGAGATTTTGTCAATGGAAGCCCAGAATCTCAGTATCACAGGCAATGAGTTAGATGATGACATTGATGACGAAGACTGTTATTAAGTAACATAATTCATAGTAATAATAATCTGTGAAGTAGACCTACTGGGGATACCACAATAAAAAAAATTCGACATGTTCTCTACCTCATGGTGGTGTGGAAATGAGTTAACAAAATTATTATAATTATGTAATGAAAAACCCGAAAAATTTACAATGTTGGGAATTTCATCATTTTTTAGAAAAATATTCACATTTCCGCCACTGTAACTCGTTATCTATTAGACTTACAAAAAATAACTTTCTACAAAAAATGTAGGTAATTTAGTTGTCTTTAAGTTTGCCTTCAACAATTTGGTTGTAAAAACGACCACTTCACAATTATTTTGAAAAAAACAAATTTTGGCACCTTCAATCCAAGATGGCGGGTCGAGCTCGACCCTCCCAAGGTCGAAAACTTTTTTTTTTCCTTAGAGTCCCAATCTTAACAACATATATCAAAATCGCTACTACCTAACCTTTTGCAAGGTAAAACTCCCCACTGACTGGACTATAAGCTCAGGCTGCTTCCCTGATCTATGGAAAGAATGTTATCTAACACCTGTATTAAAAAAGGGAGATATTCATGATGTCACAAATTATCGACCCATTTGCATGTTATCAACTATCCCCAAATTATTTGAAAAACTTATCCTTGAAAAAATCTCCGTACATATCAAGAAAATCACTGTACCAAATCAACATGGCTTTATGCCGGGCAGTTCCACTATCAAATCTCTCTTTGTATGAAAAATTTATAGCTAGTTCGCTTGAAAATAAAACCCAAGTCGACTCAATATATACAGACTTCGTAAAAGCTTTTGAGAAAGTTAACCACAAAATTCTCCTCAATAAACTTTGAAAAATTGGAATAGAGGATAAACTATTGGAATGAATAAAGAGCTATTTAACTAATAGCAGTCTGCAAGTAAAAAACAACTCTAACTTATCACACAAATTCATGGCTACTAGCGGTGTACCACAAGGGTCGCTTTTAGGCCCAATACTTTTCTTACTTTTTATAGACGATATTGTCACTGTTTTCGACAACAATGTTGATGTGTTGCGTTTCGCCGTTGATTTAAAAAACTATAAAAACGCTATCTGTCCGTATCAATATTCAAATCAATTTAAACAAATTACAAGATTGGTGTCAACGAAACAAACTTCAACTTGACTTTAATAAATGTCACATTATAAGATTTTTCAGAATAACTCCACCTTTTAACTACCAATATAAAATCAATAATGTTCCCCTCACCTCTGTCAGTGAAATTAACGATCTCGGCGTTATTTTCGATTCAAAATTTATCTTCATTTCACATATAAATTCAGTTACCAACAAAGGATTAAAAATTCTTGGTTTAATTCTTTGAAATGGCAGACTTTCGTAAGATTTCAACATTAAAAAATATTATATTCTTCTTTAGTTCGTAGTCAAGTGGAATATAATTCTTCTATCTGATCCCCTCACTTCAAAATCCACTCTGACTCCATTGAAAAAATTCAACATAAATTTATAAAATATGATTTAAGATTTTCACGGCCAAAAGTATTTTTGTTATATGTTTTTGGGGTATTATGCCGTGTTGCGCTAACTCCTTCTTTAGCCAACGTTTCGGACAGCATTGCAGTGTCCATCATCAGGGCAGATGTTTTATTTTAAATTAAATATTTATTGGCAGATGTGTTATTTAAATTTTATTTTAAACTGCAATGCTGTCCGAAACGTTGGCTAAAGAAGGAGTTAGCGCAACACGGCATAATACCCCAAAAACATATAACATAAATTTATAAGATTCATTAAATATAAACTCGGTCTACCAACTGAAACAATAAACTACAATCACTTGATGAAAGAACTAAACTTATTAAAACTCTCAGATAGAAGACTTGTTTCCGACTTGATTTTTATTTATAAAATTGTTAATGGTATTATAGACAGCCCTGATTTATTGAGTCTAATTACCTTTCATATACCTACAAGAACTAGCCGATCTAAAAAAAAATTTAATTGCAACAAAATTATCAGGACTGAGTCATTTAGATACTCCCTTATACCTAGATTGTATGCAGTTGGCAATGTTTTCTCAGAAGTAGTAGATGTGTTCAACTGCACGGAATGTAGTTACAAGAAGGCTATAATAACATGCTTCATAAATAAATGTGAATGTTAGCTTTTGTTATATTAGTGCTAAATTATTAAAATTATATAACATGTATGTAAAAGCCACTATGGGTGTTTAATATGTGACAATTAGTATATCATCAAAAAGTCAGCCTTCTGACACTCATAATCTGTAATTGTCTGCTAAATTGTAATTGCCACCCCTTGGAAAGTGTAGATTGTATCATGTATCTAGGTGTAAAGATTGATAATTTTTTAAGATGGAATGATCATATCGATATGTTAACAAAGAATATCAGGAGACTTACATTTATTTTTAAAGAACTTCGACACATATTGGACGAAGAGAAATTAAAAACTGTCTATTTTGCTTTAGTCCAATCTCGACTTTCTTATAACATAGTATGCTGGGGATCATGTCTAAAGTCCAATGTTGAACCACTAAATATTACTCAAAAATTGATCCTTAAAGTAATGTACAAAAAAAAAATTCAGTTATCCATCCAACCTACTTTATAAGGAATGTAATGTTATGTGCATAAAACAGCTATATATCACTCAAATACTTTGTCAATATTAAATTTGCTGAAAGAACACATCAAACGCGGACAACTAGAATTAGCTCTACATTGAACATTGTGGCGGTATATACTAAAACTTCTTTTAGTCAAAGAAATTATTTATATCAGGCACCACTTACGTTTAATATTCTTCCAAATCATATTAAGTTTACCAATTTCTTAGTTAAATTTAAAAAGTTAATTAATGTTTTTGAATTGACAGACGATTGTGTGGTAAGTTTTTTTTTTAGATTCTCACGGCCAAAAGCATTTTTGTTGTTTGTTTTTGGGGTGTTATGCCGTCTTGACAGATGATTGTCTTAATATTTTTTCATCCTTGTTCTTTCTTAAATAATAAGATTTCGTATAAGTACCATTTGCTAAAAACTGAATGTCACCCTATCTGTCTTTATTATCTACTTTGTTTCTTCTTTTGAATAATGATTAATGATTAGTTTTGGTTCAAATATTGTTACAATATACTGTCAAATTACCCATCTGGTAACACATCCAATACTTATTTTTATTTATTTATTTATATATATATACGCCTAAAAAGGCTTTTACATAGAAGTGATACATGATGCAGTACAATAAGAGAATATGTATTATACAGGAGATATTGACAGTAAATAGATGTAATCCATTTTAAAGAAGGAAAAAAATAACATAAAGTAAAAAAAAAAATTACAACAATATTACATATAAAACAAATCATTAAAACTAATTTACCAAAGCTACTCTAATTTGTAGGATTCAACAAAGTGTTGATGTAGATTATGCTTAATTCTATATATGGAGTCAATAAATAAATCAATAACACCCCCATACTTGTTGCCCAGATCATGCATCCTATTGGTCAGTGAATGTGTCTGATAGTTGGTCGAGTATGTATTACAGAAGAATGTTATATTTTGCCTTGTATTCCTAGTCGGCACATGTAGTTTAATAGTGGCAAGGATGGCAGGACTATCAATTAAGTTGTTAATGACTCTGTGTAACACAACCAGGTCTGAAATAATTCTCCTGTCAGACAGTGTTATTAGATGCAATTGATTCATCAAACTGACATAATTAATGTAATCAATAGGAATTCCGAGCTTAAAATTTACGTTCTTAAGAAATTTGTGCTGAACTCTTTCTATATTATTGGAGTGAACTTTATGTAAAGGGGACCAAATAGGTGAATTATACTCCAATTGACTTCTGACTAATGAAATATAGAGGGTTCTCATACAATCTATGGACTTAAAATCGGTTAAAGTTCTGCAAAGGAAGCCAAGCATCTTTAAAGCCTTATTAGTCATATAGTTGATGTGTTCAATGAATGACAAGTTTTCAACGAATATTACACCCAAGTCACGAATATGTGATACTGGTATTAATTTAATATTATTTAATGTATATTCATGTAATATATTATAACGAGTTTTGGAAAATCGTATTACTTGACATTTCTGAATGTTCAAAAATAAAGCATTTTGTTCACACCATTGATGAAGTTGTTCTAAATTACTCTGTAAAATTTGACAATCGGATACATTTTGTATTCTTTTATATATTTTTAAGTCGTCAGCAAATAGCAGAACTTCTACATCATTAAATTGGTCAACAATGTCATTGATGAATAATAAGAAAAATATTGGGCCGAGGTGGGACCCTTGAGGAACCCCACTTGTGGCCTCGAATATATAAGATTGTACAGAATTAATCTTAACACTGAGCACCCTATGGCTAAGATAACTAACAATCCAACTCAATAATTTACCTTTGATGCCCAACGATCGAAGTTTATAAATAAGTATGTGATGTCGAACCTTATCAAAAGCTTTACTAAAGTCAGTGTATATACTGTCCACTTGTTGTTTGAGACCCAGAGATTCAGATATGTAATTTTCATAAATCATTAAATTACTTAAGGTAGAGCGACCTGTGATGAAGCCATGTTGGTTAGGAACAATAATGTTGTTGATAGGTTTTACAATGATATCTAGGACTAATTTCTCAAAAACTTTCGGTAAAGCAGACATTATACAAATTGGTCTATAGTTTGATATATCGCTTTTATCTCCTTTTTTATGGATAGGGGTTAAATAACTCTTTTTCCACTGAGCTGGAAAAGAACCAGAACTTAAAGAATTGTTAAAGAGTTTATAAAGAGGATATATCAGACTACTAACACAGGTTTTGAAAAATATTGGAGGAATACCATCCGGTCCAGCAGATTTATTGCTATCTAATTCTTTTATGACTTTTTCTATAGATTCTTTTTTGATGAAACATTGGCTTAGATTTAATACCTCTTCCACTGAAATATCGGGAATCGTATTGACACGAATATGTGAGTCGTAAACACTTTTAAATGAATCAGCAAATAGATTAACTATACCTTCGATACTGTCGGCACATTTTTCTTTTAAGTACATGTTATTGGGAAATCCACAATCATTTTTTTGTTGACTTTTAGAAAAACTCCATAATTTTTTAACATTTTGGTGTACCTCTTTTTCAATTAGGCTTATATAATCACTATAGCATTTTATTGATAATTCTTTACACTGCTTACGTAATTTAGTAAAAGTTATGTAATCATTAGGATTTCTGGTATGTTTATATATTCTATGGATATGTTTTTTATAATTAATATGTTTTTTTAATTCCCTCGTAAATCATTTGGGATAGTTAGATGGTGTGAAGTTGGCCCTAGGAACAAAGCGCTCTATCGAGGTATTTAAAATTGAGTAAAATTGTTCTAATTGATTATTTAAATTATTTTCGTTGTCTAAAAATGACCAATCTACCGAGGTAAGGTACTCATTAATATTATGGTATTCGGCTTTGGAGAAATTATACGATGTGGTAGTTAGGTTTGGAGATCTTCCAGACATATTTGTTATGATAATATCTAATGGTGGATGGTGTTTATCTAGAGGCAATAATAATTCGTCAGATTTCTCAACCACTATTTTTGAATCACTTGAAAACACTAAATCTAACATTCGATTATTAGAATTAGACACATTGTTTGATTGAGTTAGTCCTAGGAATATGGACATATCACGAATTTCACTGGATTTAGCGCACTGTAATTCAACTTCGTTTGTGGCAGCTCCGATGTCATCTTGGCTGGTCCAGTTCGGCAGATTATAATCACCAGCAATTATGAATTTTGCTTTCGGATATTTGAATTTCAGCATTTCTATGTCCTCATTGTGGTTTTTATATATTTGCAAATCCGATGCAGGTGGGATGTAGACACAACCTATAATAATTTTACTATAAGGTATGTTGAGCATTACAAAAGTGTGTTCAACATTTGTGTGCTTGACCGGTAGTCTACAGGATGAGATATTTTTAGACACACGTAACATCACGCCTCCTCCGTTAGACTTTTTGCTCGAATTAGGACTCCGATCAAGGCGATAGATAGTATATTGATTAAGGCCTAATTCTGACGAAGCGATATCTGCATTTAACCATGTTTCAGTTAATAATAAAATGTCATATGAGAAGGTGGGTGAATTCCTTTTAAGTTGTTGCAATTTCGTACGGATTCCTCGAACATTTTGATAATATCCATTGATTCTTAAGAGTGTGTTATGTTTGTTTATCAGTTTTTTGCGTGGCTTTTGATAATTTTAGGAATTCCATTAAAATGTTTGATTCGCAAATCAATTTCACCCTTTTTTTTTCTCTCATCCATTTCCTTCCAGAGGTCAGTCAAATGTTCTCTTTGTTGGAGGGTCCTATCCGGTTTCATTTTTATTCCATTAGGCAAAGTATTTTTTTTAAAGAGAATAAGTTTTGCCAGCTTAGGGTCTTCAAATTCGACTTTAATGGGCCTGATTTTGTTTGAAATTTTACTACCAAGCCTGTAAATTTTTACTTCTTCTGGTTTGAACTCGCTATTTATTTCACTAACGATAGTTAAAACTCTTTTTTTATCTTCCAAGATATTCTCCATGCTTGAGTTGGAACTAGACTCGGGAACGTTAAGTAAAATCACATTCTTGGTGCGGATCTTGCGTTCCTCTATCTCTGCGAGCAAGTCACAAATTGGTGTTGTTTCTTGGGGTAATACTTTCTTTTCTATGATTTTTTCAAATGTCATAACTTTCCCCTCCAGGACTCCTACATTTACTCCTAGGTCCTGCATGGTACCAGAGAGGTTAGATAGTTTGGTGAGTATTTTAGCCATTTGATCTTTAGTGATTTTTAAAGAGGGATCGGTAATGACACTATGGATGCCAGTAATCTCTTCCTTGGCTTTATTTAGAAGAGAAAGTGCTTCATTCGTATTCATTTTGAAAGCGATATTCAGCGGAATTTGGCAATATAATTATTAAGAAGAAACAGATTTTTCTTTAATTTAGAAATATTTTGTGTTTGTATGTAGAATTACTTTATGTTTGTGATTACTCTTATGTTTGCTTCACTCAAATGAAAATTGTTAACCTCAATACAGGCTTAGTCCTAGTGAGGTTGATTTTTATATGAAAAAAAAGTGTTTTATGTATAGTGAGATGCAATAAATAAAGAAATATAACTTTAAAAAAAACAATTATGTAAATTTACGAAGTTAACTAAATTTATCTAAATTATCAGAAAAGCGAAAAATACTTGATTTTCTTTTATTGTATAAAATTATTAATTTTATGTTTGACAGACCTGACATTATAAGCTTGTTGTCACTACATGAACCTCCCAAACATACTAGGCAATATTGGAACAATAACTTTGTATTCAATTCAGTTATCGAAAGGGTACACAGGCCGGGCAATGAGTTTATGGATGTCGCTGATATTTTTGCTCTAATTCTAGACCCGTACAAATCCAAATCAGTTCAGAAATTTTCGGATCATGTAAATGAAGAGTAGGTAATCATAATTTAAGCATAATTTGCTTTTGTATTAAACGTATATAAATTTAAAGAGTTTCTTTTCAAGTTAATTGCGATAATAACTTCATTTAAGTTTACTGTATTTTATGCTTTATTATTTGTGTTTTACTGTGGTTTTAAATTTATGCTGTGATCTTTATGTAAAAGCCCAGTAGGGCGTTGATAAATGAATAAATGTTTCTAACGAGAGATCTAATCAAATTGTGGAGTTATATTCTAGAATGTTTCTAACGAAAGATGTGTACAGAATTTTTAATGTGTGCATATTTTTGAAATCGCAGAAATTATTATAAGAAGTATAAAACATAATTAACATACTCATCGCCTAGCACAGCAGTGGGATGGATTGGGATGGAGTGGGTGGGACACACGTTGGTCACCCCTGGACACGATGATCTGCAGATTCTTGCCCATCCCTCATACCTGTTTCCTTCACAAAACTTCTTCTCCTTTATTTCATTAAAAATACCCTTCACACATCATTCCCAAAGATGACACAGGTCATGAAGGAAATTATTTCCTTCTGTGTGGAGCTGATGTAAAAAAAAGGACGCAATGAAAATCTAACATACACAAAAGATAAGCCTAGACCTAACCTAACCTAAACTAACCTAACCTAACCTAACCTAACCTAACCTAACCTAATCTAACTAACCACCTGTATTGAAAGAGGTTAACTTATGTCCCTACAACAAGTATACTCGTGGAAGATTCCAGGCACTTTTTCATACTCCGAAAGCGAGGACTTCTGCCAGTCAGAAAGCGTTAATCAACATACCAACTCAACTTAACCCCCCGCAAACCCAATTTCTACCGATTTATAACAACTTTCTTTTTAACCCCTTAAGTTACCAGAAAAATGTTAATTTTGAATATGATATCTATACATTTGTTATGCCAAAACTTTAATTATTTGAAATCCCTCGATAGAAAAAAATCGCAAAAGAGCTCCGAAAATTATTGAAAACACGTTTTTTGTTTTATTTAATATGTTGTACGCATGAAAAAAATCACAGTGTATCTTTAAATGCAACTAAAGCATTGGTCAAGATATTTTTGATCTATTTCAAAAGAGTCAAAATAAGTGTTTTGTTAAACATTTTCGCTTAATAATTATTGTTTTTTTTAATATAAGCGCCCTATAACATTCGTATTTCGATATCTCACTTTCAAAGCATCTTTGAACGCTTAATACGGGGCCTTAACGATTCTGCATTGACATCTTCAACGCCACTTACAGACAGTTTAGATATTATATTTTGACGCATGTCACAAAATAGTAAAACTGCCCCCATCACCTTTTATACTTACATTTACCTCAAATTTGTGATCTTCTGTAATTCTACTATCTCCACTCATCTTGTGATCTTCTGTAATTCTACTATCTCCACTCATCTTTTGTTCATAAGCCCCAAATATCAGTCGGTCCTCAACCTCGCTATGAGAGATAATTTACATTTGTCAAGTTGCTCCCTGGTAGGAGCCCTGGCAATTGAGTGATACCATTACAAAAAATACTGATTCAAATACTGAACATGGGGCCATGAAGCTGTAATATTAAATGTTAGATAGCAGTTTCTATGTTTTTACGTTGGCAACATTTATTCCGCGCAAATATTTTGTGGTTCATAATCCGTAGTCGTGGCATTTTTGGATTTACCATCATGTAATATGTTTGTTCTACATTGATGTCCATTATTAAATGACAAAACTGTGTAAAAATTCTATGATTATTTTAATTGTTTGACCTGAGAAACCATTTTGCATTTTCAATGCATTTTGAAAATAGGTATTTTGCATTTTGCATTTGAAATGCTTTTCTAAAAACCATTTTGCATTTTGCATTTTCAAATGGAAAACTTTTGACCCATTTCCATTTTGCATTTCAAATGGTTTTGGGTACCCATTTTGCACATCTCTGGTCATAATAGACCCGATATAGTTTTACATGACAAAATTAAAAAAAATAACTTAAATCATTGATGTCGCTATTCCTGTAATATTCAAAAATCTGTTAATGAAAAAATAAGAAAATACACAGATTTAGGAAATGAGATTAAAAGAATTTGGCATTCTTAGACTATAAAAATATTACCATTTGTTATTTCGGCTACTGGCATTGTACCTAGCTCTCTCATTCAAAATTTAGGCGTATTAGATCTATCAAAAAATTTATATATAAAGATGCAAAAGTCAGTCATTTTGAAAACATGTAGGATAACAAAAGATTTTTTAAATATTTATGTGGAGGGATCAGTAGGATTTATAGGCCCTGTTAGAAGTTCTACCGAGCCGAACCCTCTGATATGAAAATATCTGGAGTCGGTGAATTATTTTCCCATTTGATCTCTGGTGAGTTGACGTGTTGTTCTTGTATTGTTTTGTATTTATTTTGCTTATATAATGCACTTGCATAATGTTGATTGACTAGATGATCATTTGTGGAAAAGTGAGTGGAAGGGTTTAGTTTTTCCTATGGGGAAGATTTAACCCTGACATAAAATCACATAATTTGATATTAAATTTATAATATCAAATTGTAATATTCAATTATAATTTACATTTATAATATTAATTTTTATTTTTTTATCTTCCAAAAGGATAATTTATACTTAAGAGAGATAAGGATCAAAAGTCTTTATTTCAAGTTTAAAAATGGTTATTTTTGTTCCTAATATTTGATCTTCATTGTTGTTATTATTTCAATTGAAATTTGCGAATCTTTTGCGCGGTTTTATTTCAATTACTGTATAATAATGACTAGTCATTTAGTAAATAAAGATTAGAAATTTTAAAATTGGAAATTCATAAGTCATGCGGCATATATCCTGGTCTAGTAATGTGTAATTTCTATCACCTAAGAAATTCTAAAAATATAGTACTATAGGATTTATATGTCTTATACTGATTTATAAATGTGGAAATTCTAACTATACAATTGTAAATGTTCTACAAAATGCCCTGGAAAGAATCTCAGACTTGTGATGTCCCGAAAGAAACCATTCATCTGTTCTGAATGCAATTACTAATGTTATCCAAATTGACCCTGGTAATAAATTACATCTTTGCGATTCTTTCAAGGATAAAGAAACCATCCTGTCACTTCGAATGTGTGCTGAAATGACTGCAACATTTAAATGACAAAGCTGACTGTCCAATAGACGTTGTCTTTTACAATGATAATTGTTGTGGACAACAAAAAAATAACTTTATGATGGCAATGTACCAATATGCTGTTACAGCATTAAAAAACATAAAATCTATCACTCACAAATTTTTAGTAAAGGGCCACACCCAAAACAAGGTGGATTCGGCTCATTCAACCATTGAAAAATAAGTTAAAGCACTCCGAAGCGGACCGATATACTTACCTTCCCAATACGCCATGGCCATGAAAACGGCAAAGAAAAGTGGCAAACCTTACCTGGTTCATGAGTTGAGTCATGAGGACTTTTTGATATAAAAGCTCTGAAGGACCCCCAAGTAATTTTACCCATTTTGGACATTCGAATGTTTAAAGTAATTAAAGACGACGGCAACTTTTACTTCAAAACATCCTACGGATCACATGCCTGGGAGGAGGCGAAGAAAGGGAATAGACGGGGCAATGGGAGCGTGAATCCTGTTCTGATGCAAGCTTATTCCAAGAGACCATTGATGAAAGGAAGAAAAATGGTATCCTAAAGTTAGTTACCGCCGGGATAATACCGTCAATTTATTCAGATTTCCATAAACGATTGGGAAACTTTGAAGTTACCAGCAAAGGGAAGAGCAGTTTTATGTTAATTGTTTATAAAAAATTGTGAAGCAATAAATTGTTTTTTCATTGACAACATTATCTCTTTTTTATACCTAAAACTGGTTCCAAAAGAAGAAGCCACTATGACACAAAAGCAAATATTACACAAGCCATACTGGCATATCTGCATTTTATTCTTAATTTAAGCAATTTTCGTTTTATTTGCAACAACTACTTCAATAAGCAGTATTCGTCTAAATTTTATTCATTCATAAGATAAACGCTCTGTCTAGCTAGGTCCTCCATCACTGCACAAGCAACACGCACTATAATGATGGTAAAAGGAGGAATTATTCAAATATTGTCAGGTTATTCATAACCACGGAATGTTTATTAAAATTTTAATAATTACATAATTTTCCCTGTAGCTCAAATATTAGTAGAAGCGGAGTGTGGTCACAAGAACTAATCACGGTCCGGCCAATCTCTGCGGTTAGAACTTCATTTCTTTGTATAATATATTATATTGACCGTTTGAGTGCCAAAAAAAATCATACAGTTGCTTGTAAAATGCCATTAAAAAAACATTATTTTTTATGAAACTATATATTTTTTTAAAACCCCATAAATTCTTTGAATTTTCAAGGATTTCGATGATTTTTTCGGTGTGTTTTAAAGAATATTGGTTTAGAATCACGCGGAGGAGGATCCCGAAGTTCAGGCGTTTCGAAAAAATGAGAATTTTACGTACAGACGTACGCGCGAATCAGAACACGACTGACGCAATCGACGGAAATCGACGATCGGCAATCTTCGTTAAAACACGAATCGACGAAAATCGACGATTGGCACCTAAACGGTTAATAATAATTTCTTGTCTAACGACGCTAAAGATCACAATGGAGTACTGATACCAACCCTGAAGTATGGCAGTGAAGCAAGGAATTGTAAGACGATGAAAGTAGACTGAATGCTGTAGAAGTGACATCCCTGAGGCGTATGTGTGTGAAAACGTCGAACGTGAACCTTGTCTAAACTAGGTACTAGGTATATTGAAATAATATTAATTTTGTGTCACGAGAAATTTATATCCGTTGACCACCGGCGTATTAAATAATAATTAGTAATCTGTAAGCAATACTCGGCTGTTGGCATCTACATGTCGGGAGAGATCGATAATTCAATGGTTCATTGTACAAATGAGTGAATAACGTTAAAATATCAAACAGAACAAAGCACACATCAAACATCGTTCCGTGCAAATACATTATATGGGTACTCAGTAAGTTACCTCTTGCACCTTGTGTCCAAAAGCAATATTACTCATATTTCTATTTGCGTCACTAACTATCTGGCGTTTCATCGCCATCAGACCTCACCCATATTCTGTCTTTGCAATCAAATCCAAATAAATGGAATATTTTGAACGTATCCGAAAACTAAAAACTGTTTTTGTAAGGTGTTGAAATACGCTATCATATTTTTTCCATTAGATATGAACATATATTTGTTTATGTATTAAAATTTGTGATGTTCACTTTACGTTTTTTGTAACTAAAATTACCGATAACAAAAAAATACATTAAAACAATCTTATTTTATTAGACAAATGTTTTATAAACGTTATCGTAAGCTCACTTTTTTGTAGTTTCATAAAAAAATAATTAATTTAAAATTAACAAAGTTTCATTTTTTTTCAAATTGCAGTCGGAATCATTGGTTTAGATTTAGAGGTACACATTTTAATTTGTCTGTTGTAAAATACTAAATTAGAATATAAAGCGTGGTGTTTTCTCTTTCTGACAGCGTTTAGATCATTTTTCCCCACCACCGTAAGAAAGACACAAATATTTCTGTGATACCATATGAGTTGTTCCCAGAAGCGAACAAATTAGCCAAAATAACCTAAAGAATTGAAACACTCAGAGTAATTACCTAACTTGTAATATGCTTACCTATAGAGGTGGTCTCTTGTTTCTCTGCTTGCTCCTTCTTTTAGTCCAGATTTGATTTTAATTGAACGTTCTTCTCAATCACAAATCACAAAATCAACCGGTCAGAGACGAAACTTAGAAAACTTAGTAAAACATTCTCAATATCTCAGTTCGCTTTGATTCTAATTTACAATAATAAAGAAACCCATGTATTGTTTAAAGAGTTTAATGAAGAAATCTGGCTTACAAGTTGTAGCGTGCTTTTTAGATCAGTGACTTTATAAGACGCAAGAGTGAAAGAGATTGCGTTTTTCGTTTATGTTTTAGTATGTAGCCACGGTGACGAATCATGACTATTGTTAATGTGATGTCATTCCAGTGTTGTGATGCCTAGGAAAATTCCCCTAGATCTAGGGGAGAAAAAACTTAACAAAGCATACAATCTCGGGAAATTCTGAAATGTTGACCACAAGTTCTCTAACCCACAAGAATCTATAGCTTGAAATACTTCACTTTGCAAGAGGGAAAAATAAAACATAAAAATATTGTAATAAATGTTGAAAAAACGGTTCAATTGGTTTAACCCCTCAGGGCGCTGGCGTGCTGAAAGTTAAATTATTTTCTTAAGGATGCTGTCAGCAAGTCTGAAAATTAGTGTGCATCATGGTACACCGTACGTTTTGTTATCAAACTTAGTCTTAGATGGATTCAGCTTCAAATTGTTTTTTTTTTAAATTTAAACGGCAATATAAAGTAAGGTAAAAAAAGAAACAATATTAAGTAAAATAAAACTAAAAAGTGATGTAGTTTGTTCTCAGTCCTCCTCACTAGATATTCCTATTTCCTGTTCCGGGGCGGACTGTAGGTTGTTGTATTTGTGTTGATCATGATTTCCTCATCTTCTAATTTGTTGGTTTCTCTAAAATATAAAATAAATTAAGCAAAAAGTATTTATGTTTGTCGTCTGTAGGTTGCGTTGGGGTTACTTCATAAATGTAATGATTTCCTCATCTTCATGTTTAGTTAGCCATAATTTGATGTCTTTTTAAACTTTTCTATATCCATGGTGTTTTTAATTTCAATAGGAAGGGCAATAAATATATTTTTTTAAATTTATGAGCACAGTTTTATAATGCTGAAAACGTATTTTTTTTTTTTAATTTCTTGTTATGGAGTTCTCATTGGTACTTTCAGGATTATTTTTATTATTACTTTTTGTGTTTTAACGCGCTGCTTCATGTGAAGGTTTGTGGCAGATCCCCATCCAATAATTCCTTATTCTATGCGTGATTGTCAAAGAGCATAGTAGACTTTATATAGATCATTTTTATTTAGAATATTGCGTACGTTTTTAAAGTAGTACATGAGCTTTGTAAGTTTCTTTGTAATGATATTTATGTGAGTGTCCCATCGAAGATTTTCATCGATTTCAACGCCGAGATATTTTATGTTTCTAGAGTGTGTAATGGTGGGGCAGTGACATGATTGCGTTAATTTTTTTCCTTGATAATCATGTATTTTGAGAGCATAATCCTCAGCTGGTTGTCCTCTGGCCGTTATAGAAAATGTAGTATTTCGTTTTTTTTGACATTTAGTGTAAGTGAATTTTGTTTAAGCCATTTTTGCAGAAGTACTAGCAGTATGAGTTATTGCTTTTAGACTATAAGACTGTTAGGATATTGAGACTGCCTATTTCGTTTGGAGTGCAGTAAAAATAAACATTCTGATCGCCAGCGTAGTAGTGAGACAAGAGACTGAATGACTCGATTATTTTGGCGACATCATTTGTAAAATGGATGGAAGAGAAGTGGACCCAAAACGGATCCCTGGGGTACCCCTGAAGAAAGTGTTCAATGGATGGTGCCAATAAACATTATATTTTCGGTACGGAAACCTCTGACTGCCTATTTGATAACCTAAGATATGAAAAAATTCCCTGAAGTAATTTTTTCTCCCGAGATTTAAGGAAATTTCCCATAACCACATCACCGGTAAAACATGATATCATGGCGGCTGACAGATGACATGAGGCTTATTTATGCAGATGTGGCGGGTCGCATAACTCAGCTCTGGCCTTGAAACCCATTTGATACCGACACGCCCACCTCCGTTTTCTAATAGAAAAAAACATTGTGGCTGAAAGCTCAGATCTCGTTGGCTTAGAGTTTGACATCTTCAGACATCTCGCTCGAGGTCACGCGGGACAAGACACAGTTGTCAAATGCTCTTAGGGCCTGTTCCCACTTCCGTTTTAAAAACGGAGGCGGGTCCTGTTTTCAAAACGGATGCCCTAGTGGCTGTAGTGGATGTATGGAGCTGTTCACACTTGTCCGACACGATTTGAAAACGGATCCGACATTTTTTGTCGGATGGATCGCCAGCGCAGCGCGTCCGTTTTCAAATCGTGTCGGAACACGCTCGCTCATAGTGTTGTATGGAGCTGTTCACACTTGTCGTCTAGTCGTTCCGGCAGAGTCCCCGCCACACCCCGACCCCTCCCCGCCCGCTCCCAGTCGCAAGGAAGCAGGCACGCTGCGTGCTTGTATTTGGTTATTTTTCTAAGTAAATAAATCAAAACTACAATAATGAATAAGGAAATAAATCCCGAAAATTTAATACAAGAGTATAGTAATATTTTATCTTTAACTAAATAAAAACAAAACACTTGGTGTACACAACTTTTGTTTATCAAAATTTATATTTTAATTTTTTAAAGTTTACTTTTTTTTAAATTTTAAAGCTTTAATGAGATGCACGATGCACGGAAGAGCGTATTAGTTTAATAAACACATAATAAAAAATATTTGAGTTGTTATTGTTTTCTTATTTTAAAATATCGATAGCCTTTCTTCAGGACAAATGCACTCTCTCAACTTTGTATTTTGATATGTTAAGCTCTCTGAAACTCATTCCAGTAGATGGTTAAAGGAAGTGATAGACATTCTCTTAAGCCATTAAGCGCCCTTGAGCTGATTTTCTCACGGTGAAAACGGCGCTATATAAATAATCCAATCATTATTATTCTAAAATAATTAAAGAACTTTAGTTCATCACTTCTCAACTCATCAATTAACACTTGGAAAATTCCTACAGAAAATCTTTTAGCTATGATTGGGTGTACCCAAAATTTTCTTTTCCCTTTTTTTCTTCTTTTTAATAAGTACCACATGACAACAAGAGCTTCATCGTCGTCCATTGCGCACCATTACTGAAGAATGAGCAAATAAAATGTTTTGGTTGAATCGACCATTATTTGTTTTCGTAGAGTATGATCCGGTTTTAAAACGGAAGTGTGAACAGGGCCGTAAAGCATCCGTTTTTAAAACGAGACCCGCCTCCGATTTGAAAATGGAAGTGGGAACGGGCCCTGAAATGGATTGAGCTTCAGCTTGTTTGAAGACATCCAACGAGTTATTGCTTCTAGACATTCAGTTATACGGATCTTGAGATTATTGATTTCATTTGGAGTGCAGTAAAAATAAACTTGCTGATGATCACCGTAGCAGTGAGACAAGAGACCAAATGACTTGATTATTTTGGCGACATCATTTGTAAAAAGGATGAAGTGGACCCAAAACGGATCCCTGGGGTACCCCTGAAGAAAGTGTTCAAGGGATGGTGCCAATAAACATTATATTTTCGGTACGTTAAGACGATACACTACGTAGTAATGCAAAATCATGTATTTTTGGTTGGAAAATTTGGTCGCCTACAAATGTTTCAGATGCTTTAATTTAATACTGCGAGTAGAATACATCTTGGCCTTTAAAATAGTCTAGTATTTTTTAGATATGTCTTTTTATACGCCTAGAAAAAATAATGTATAAGGTCTATGAAAAGTGCTTTAAAGTTCAAAATCTCCTACTTACGTACACATTTTCGGTTATGATTTTATTGCATAATGTGGAAAATTAAGTTGTTTATAAATATAAATTTATAAAAAAAAAAAATATTTTTGCCTGAACATCCACAAAAGAAAATAAAAGGTACTTTTTGGCAATGTTTTTTTCTTGCATAAATCAAAACAGGCGGATGTTGTTAAGCGGGAATTTAAACCTTATCGCCATTTACGTAAGGGCTGTTAGTGATAGCGGCTCGATTTAAAATATTATACGACGTAGAGGATTATTTTCTCCCGAGATGTAAGGAAATTTCCCAAGACATCACATCACCGGTGAAACATGACATGGCGGCTGACTGATCACGTGAGTGGCTTACACACGAATACACGCGCTCTCGTTGGTTGGTTTTCGCCGCCATATTTCAAATCTCCCAGTTGAAATTGCGTGAAATAGAAATGAATGAATCAGTATTGGGTGTGACTCACATTTCACAGATTGTTCAATTCTAAAGAAGAAATGAGTACATAAGTCAACATCTCTGTACTTTGCACCATTCGGGACAAAGTTGGTAACTACGCGAGACGCAATGTTTTGAGGGGAGCGCTAGTGTAGGTTAGTTTTAGGTCCTTACTTTCAAATTGTTTTATCACGCTCTGTTTTATCAGGTTACCGTACAAATAAATGGAATGGTAAGATACCTATTGCAATTTTGTTGTACCTTTTTTCAATTCTATTATTCTCTTATTAATTTTATTTTATTTATTTATTTATTTATAATGTATTACAAAAAACATGGTAAGTAACACATTATTCCCAATGAGTTGAGATAAAACTCATTACGGGAAGTACAGACACATAAAATACATTTTACAAGGATATTCCACTTTTTAAAAAAAATACAACATATTGAAAAGTAAAAGAAAAATAAATAAAAAAGGAAAAGTGCATTGTCGAAAAAAAAAAGAAAAATACATTGTTAAGAATAGAGATTTTAGAAATACTGAGAGACATCTATACACATGAAACATAGTAAACCAACATATGAAAGCGAGCGAAAATTCACTGGTTTAAAAACATTTTCAGGAAATAATCTTTAAGCGTTTTAACTAATATTTTTTTGTTAGTTACTGATTGCTTTATTTCATTAGGTAATGCATTGTATTGTCTATATGCAATATATTGTAATGAGTTAATACCAAATTTTGTTGTGTGGGTAGACGATGCTAGGTGTATAAGATTTTGGGACCGTGTTTTGTGCTGGTGTATGTCTGAATTAAATGCTGGTTTGATGTTAGTGTGTGAGGATCTATGTATGATTTGTAAAATTGTACAAGTGATATTGTATTTAGGTAGAACCGTAAAAGGAAGTATGTTTGTCTTTAAATATATATCTTTGATATGTGTATCCCACGATAGACGGTAGATATTCCTTATTGCTCGATTTTGAATCACTTGTATTTCTGATATTTGTTTTTTAGTAATAGTGCCCCAGATACTAACTAAATAACTCAGATGGGAGTGAATCATCGCATAGTATGTGGCCCGTAGTAGAGATGTAGAGAGAAGACCTTGGAGTCGGTACAGTTCGCCGGTTATTGGGGATATTTTAGATTTCACATGCTCAACATGGGAATTCCACGAAAGTTTAGAGTCTATTAATAGCCCTAAATATTTCGTGACTTCTATATTTTGGAGCTTCTCAGTTCCAAGTGTGATATTCATGGGCACATAATCCTTATTACCGAAAGTTAAGTAGTGCGTTTTTTTTTATATTGAGGCTCAATTTATTAATACGCAGCCAATTAGCTAGAATTGAGACATCTACATTCATTTGAGACTCCAGGTCACTCAGGCTTGTACTGTGATAATAGATTACAGTGTCATCCGCATAAAGTTGGAGGTTTCCAGAGATACCACATTTAGTTATGTCATTGACATATAGCAAGAAAAGCAGAGGCCCAAGAATTGATCCCTGTGGCACTCCACATGTGATTTTACCTAAGCCACTCGAGACACCTTTGACTTCAACAAGACAAAATCTATCATCTAAGTAGCTTCGGAGGAGATTTAGGGGCTTCCCAACAATTCCCAAATATTCCAATTTCTTTAAGAGTATTTCATGATCGACCGTATCAAAGGCTTTTTTGAGATCTATAAATATGGCTGCCACATATTCACCCTGGTCTATATACTGTTGAAGGTTGGAGATAAAATCAAAGGCGGCACATTGAGTACTAGAATTTTTCCGAAAGCCATATTGTTGTGGTGTAAGGATATTATTCGCAGATATGTATTTTAGGAGTCTATCTTTGATTATGGTCTCAAATACTTTTGAAAAAACCGATAGAAGTGATATAGGACGGTAGTTAGAGATACATGTTTTACAGTCTCCTTTGTGTATAGGTATTATCTTCGCAAGCTTTAATTCATTTGGAAACTTTCCCGAGGACAGTGACCAATTAAAAAGTTCTGTAAGGTGACCCGCTAATTCTTCTTTACAAGTCTTAAGAACTGATGGTGTTACTCCATCGAGTCCCGGTGCTGCTTTCAGCTTAGTTTTAGAGATGATCCTCAGTACCTCATCTTTGTTTGTCCTAGCCATGTACAAGGATTGGCAAGCCTTCGGTTCCACAAATACGGTATTACAGTCATCCGGGAATGACGGAATGGTAGCTGCTAGCTTTTTTCCTATTGAGAGAAAAAACTCATTAAATGCGGATGCTATTTGGCTCGAATCCTTAATTACGCAGTCATTTACCACGAGGGATTCTATTTCGTTAGTTGGTTTATGTGTTCGGTTTGATAGAATAGAGTTTATGATTTTCCAGGTTTTAGAGGGGTTATTTTGGTTTTGTTGAAAGCTGTTCGCATAATATTTGTGTTTTAGATTTCGCCTATAATTAGTAATGGTATTTCTCAATCTCTTTTTAAGTGTTACAAGAGTAAGATTACCAGGGTCTTGTTTTCACTGCTTGTGAATCTGGTTTCGTTCTTTGATTAATGTATTTAATTTGGAATCAAACCACGAAGTATTCAGTTGTACCCGACTTCTTAATCCTGTTTTTGGTGTAGTTGTACCTGATTCTATTGCCTTTTTAATGTGATAATTGAAACTTTTAAAAGGGTCTTCTGAGTTGCTTAAGTTGATCGTGAAATTGTTATCAAGAAGATAGGATTTTACTGACATACTGTTGATGATAGGTCTCGTAATCCGGGATTTGATTCTATTATTAAAACATTTTTTTAAGTTGTTCTTATAATCAACAATAAGTATATTATGGTCACTAAGTGGATCATCAATATTCGATATAGTAGTCTGAATGTTTTGCCTATTTGATAAGATGTGATCTATTAAGGTGCAGCTTGTATCAGTGACTCTCGTGGGAAATGTTTTGTTATGTATTGAAAAATTGTAAGATTGTAAGATGTTGCAAAAATTTAATGAAGAGTGTGTGGATATGGATATGTCAATGTTAAAGTCTAGGAATATTAATGTATCTTGTCTACTTTCGTTCAGTATTTTTTCTAGATGTATTAGAAAATTCTGCATATTTGTGTTGGGTTTTCGATAGATAGCATAGATGTTAACTGGTTTCCTATCACTGCTACTAAGCGTTATACCTAAAAAGGAATTTTCATTTGAGAAATTTTCAATAATTGCACACTTCATAGTATCAATCACATATATTGCTACGCCGCCTCCTCCTTCGTTGGGGCGAGAAGCAAAAACACTTTTGTAACCATTCAGGGAGTAAAACTTTTCCTCTCCAATCTTAAGCCACGTTTCCGTAATGACGAGCACGTGTACAATGTACCGCGAACTTCTTACTTTTTCTTCGATCTCATCAAACTTATTACGGATGCTTCTCGCGTTCATATACATTATTTGTAGACAGTTCGTCACGGGATTATAATTCTCGATGGTGAGGCACTTATGCTCATGTATGTTACACTCCATAATCTATAGTTGCAAGGTCGTTCTTGAGTGCAGCGATGTAGGCCGGGCAGTTGTCCCTATCTCCAGTTGAGTGATCAGCAGGCTTACCAAATCTGGTGCATGTCGCGCAAACTGGTTTGATGGTGGAATTTGGGCAGGACTCACCACTCTCACCAGTATGATTCTGTTGAGCACAATGTCCACATGTGGGTTTGGTATCTCTGCAATACTTGTATGAGTGACCAATCATGTGGCATTTGGTGCAGACAGTAAGGCCAATAAAATCTCGGACGCGGCAAATAGTCCAGCTTATAAATACTTTCTCTTGCTCGACTAGAAATTTACGTACGGTAGCGGGTACTGCGTAGATACGGTGACAAGCGTTACCTGTGCGAGCACCAGCCAGGTGACTTAGTTTACAGCCTGCAATAGTTTCTTCAATGTCTTCAACGTTGGGAATACCACTGAGAGCCATCCTTAAAAAATCTTCGTCGGTCAGGTCCCGGGGAACATTAAAGAATATCAGTCTCGGTAGACGCTTTGACGGTAGTCGGGCCTTCAGTTTGCTCGAGTTGTCGAAGCAAGGTGCATTTAATAGCTTTTGTTGTTCGCCCGTGGTTGCCGTATTGATCAAGATACCTTTATTTCTTATTTTTTTTATTCCCGTGACCCGAACGCCTAGTTCAGATGGCCGAATTGTATCTTCAATCATTTTTTTCGTACCGTCACTGTCCTTTGTGGCGTCCGCATCCGTTGGAAAGATGCAAACGGCAGGTCTTGGTGGTCCGACGCGATGTCCTTGTTGAGTGATTGGTGGGGGTTGGTGAGCATCATATGGCTGTTTTCGGGCGATGTCAGCAAAGGAGAGGGTAGCCTCCGTTGCCACTGCCACTCTCCGCATTACAGGCCCGAGATCAGACTCTAATTGTATGATTTTTTGCTCAAGGTGCCTTTTTTCCCTCTTCTCGTGGCGTATTTTTATTTCTGCCATTCTAAGTTGTGCTGTAACTGTAGCTAAATCCGCACGCATCGTCTCGCGCTCCAACAACAGCTGAGATACGGATCTGAAAACTTCCGATACGTTTCTAGCGATCCTCAGCTGCTGGTCTTTTGAGACCTTAGATTGCTTCTCTGCTAACACAAGTTGAAGAGCTGTCAAATGTGCTTGGGTTTCATTGAGCACATCTACTCCTGAAGCGCAAGGATATTCCGCTTCGGTGACGTCCGAGCCTTTGGATGACGTAACCGAGCTGTTTTCATCCGCATCCTCAATCGTGACGCACTTTCCTCCTATATCCTCTGGACTAGGAGACATCATGGTGCTTATGTGTCGTTTTTTAGGACGATTCATTATTAAACACTAATTTATAAGGACATTACAGGTTTATCACTATGAATGTATCTACGAAATCCACTATCGGTTTTACCGAAAAGTTTCTGTTTTATTCACGAAATTATCGGATATGTTTTTTTGTAGGTTTTGGATAATTTTATTTAAAAGAAAAAATACACAAATGTATACTAAAAAGTATTTTGCGAGATGAGAGTAATCTCTTTCGACGCACAATTGTCACTTTAAAAGGATTTAATACAGAGGATTTAGATAGTTTCGATTGTAAACATGGGGTATCACAAATTCACAACACAAACGCAACCAATAGGAGCCCTGAAAGGTGAGCTCATAATTAAAGCGGCCAATCCGCGCACTTTATCCGTTGTACACACAAGGGCGGATCCAGCTTTGGCGCCAGGGGGGGGTCACGTAGTCGTGGTCAAGTTTTTTTTTTTTTTTTTTTAAAGAAAGACAAACATTCCCGGGTTACGATTAACCCAACAATAACTCCTACCACCACCACAGAAAGCCGAAAATGCTTGCTTGTGTTGTGATGGAGGACTTAGGTCCGGTCAGTTACAGTTACAAGAAGTTATAATTTAATTTTGATAATAATATATACAAGTAAAAAGTAGGTATTGTTGGATATGGTAACACTAGGTATATCATTAAGATTGTCTTTTGCTCCGCAAGCCCGGGTGGCGTAGGCTCGTGTAATGTCAATTGTCAACCAATACAGTACAGATTACAATTATTAATCGTGTTCTTATTTCACCACAATATAACATGGTGTCAGGTGTGTCTTCAACATAGTATTGTGTGTAGGAATCTTGCAACTTTTTGAATTTCCTTTTCCTCGTTGTAGTTATTCGCCATCATATATAAAAGAAATGATTGCTTAAAACGTTTCCACTCGCCAACCATATCCGTAGCATTCTGCATTTGCAGAATTTGACTCGACATTATTATTGTAACACTTGGCTTGTCACGACAAAATAGACAAATAATAACAGCTTGTTGACCGTTATTTCTTTGCTTCCTGGTAAAGAATTTGAATCGTTCCACTGTAATATTCACTGTAGGTATGAAGTGTCTATCCAGTCTATCGAAGAGTAGAATAATGCCTTCCAGCGTGCTCTTCTCAATAGTGAGGCCGAATGAATTAAAAATTTGAACTCCTTTAGGACCAATCGTGTGCAGCAAATGTTATTAATAAATGTAAGTACTGTACTTCCATATTTAAGAGGAATATAAACGCTGGAAATATTTCGATTCTTGTGCTTTATAAATTTTAAAACCGAGCGCCTTGCACCGTCATATTTTGGCCTGATTTGCACGAGGCAAGTAATTTGAAATAAATATTGTTGCCATGACGCGGTGCTTGCAATACGTAAGAAGCGCCCAGCGAGATCTCCGTTCGCCGATGCTTCCATACGCTTGTTAATACCTTGTTACCTGGTTCCGAAAGAATAAGTTCTGTAACTTACTAAAATTACGTTAAGTGACTTTTGGTGTCGTTTACATTGGAAATTTGGCCAAACTCGCCTTCAAGAGCGATTTACAGGAAAAAAACTTACGAGTCTAACCCCAGCCTTAGAACATTAACAAATAACATTTGAGTTTAAACACACATACACTGGCATAATGAAGAAACTGATTAGATTACTTACCATTTCTTGTAATGAATTGAATTTGCAGCAACAATTTTTAAGAACACTATTACTTATATTGGAACTTATTTTTCTTAACTTAGTAAACAAATAAAAGTAAAAAAATTATTAATAAAGTTTAGTCGTTCCGATTGAGGTTAGGTTTTGCTAGACGCTAGACGTTAGTCGAAACAAAGCGCGCGCAAGCGTCACACGTGGTTACACGAAATGTGTCATAATAATATGAAAGGTGGCGGCCGAAGCGCGCGCCGGTGGCGGTGCGCGGTGACGCGGTAACATTCGAATTTTCGATGCGTTCGTTCCCGAATAATGCGTTTGCCGTCAAACAAAGTATTATATTAAATTAATTAAATATTGAAAGTACTTAAATAAAATGTATATTGTGACAAAACATATATAAAAACATTATGTTTAACAATTTTAATTAGTGGTCCACCTAGGTCCTGGATGGGACAGGACCTAGGTAGTCATGACCCCCCCCCTGGGCTGGGGCCCAGGGGGGGGGTCATGACCACCGTGACCCCCCCCCTGGATCCGCCACTGTGTACACAACACTTTGGTTTGGGATGTAGTGAATTTTATAGTTTATATTATTAAAAAAACAATGGTAAAATGTTAAAAAGACACTGGAGAACACTACCACGTGTTAAACTTTCGTTGTTTTTAACGACGATTACGTTTTTTCTTCCGTCGGATTTATTATAAAGTTGTTTACTATTATTAACGATAGCTTGACAGAGCACGACGCTTCGTAGGTACTTCGTATCGTTCCCTATATATTAATCTTATATTTATTTATTTATTGTAGAACTTAAAATATGACCTACCCAATCTCTCACCTCTAGTTTATAATAATACACATCACCAACCTCTCAGTTTCCATCGCGACCTGAGAGGTTGGTGATGTGTATTATTGTAGAACTTATAATATGACCTACCCAATCTATCACCTCTAGTTTATAATAATACACATCACCAACCTCTCAGTTTCCATCGCGACCTGAGAGGTTGGTGATGTGTATTATTGTAGAACTTATAATATGACCTACCCAATCTATCACCTCTAGTTTATAATAATACACATCACCAACCTCTCAGTTTCCATCGCGACCTGAGAGGTTGGTGATGTGTATTATTGTAGAACTTATAATATGACCTACCCAATCTATCACCTCTAGTTTATAATAATACACATCACCAACCTCTCAGTTTCCATCGCGACCTGAGAGGTTGGTGATGTGTATTATTGTAGAACTTATAATATGACCTACCCAATCTATCACCTCTAGTTTATAATAATACACATCACCAACCTCTCAGTTTCCATCGCGACCTGAGAGGTTGGTGATGTGTATTATTGTAGAACTTATAATATGACCTACCCAATCTATCACCTCTAGTTTATAATAATACACATCACCAACCTCTCAGTTTCCATCGCGACCTGAGAGGTTGGTGATGTGTATTATTGTAGAACTTATAATATGACCTACCCAATCTATCACCTCTAGTTTATAATAATACACATCACCAACCTCTCAGTTTCCATCGCGACCTGAGAGGTTGGTGATGTGTATTATTGTAGAACTTATAATATGACCTACCCAATCTATCACCTCTAGTTTATAATAATACACATCACCAACCTCTCAGTTTCCATCGCGACCTGAGAGGTTGGTGATGTGTATTATTGTAGAACTTATAATATGACCTACCCAATCTATCACCTCTAGTTTATAATAATACACATCACCAACCTCTCAGTTTCCATCGCGACCTGAGAGGTTGGTGATGTGTATTATTGTAGAACTTATAATATGACCTACCCAATCTATCACCTCTAGTTTATAATAATACACATCACCAACCTCTCAGTTTCCATCGCGACCTGAGAGGTTGGTGATGTGTATTATTGTAGAACTTATAATATGACCTACCCAATCTATCACCTCTAGTTTATAATAATACACATCACCAACCTCTCAGTTTCCATCGCGACCTGAGAGGTTGGTGATGTGTATTATTGTAGAACTTATAATATGACCTACCCAATCTATCACCTCTAGTTTATAATAATACACATCACCAACCTCTCAGTTTCCATCGCGACCTGAGAGGTTGGTGATGTGTATTATTGTAGAACTTATAATATGACCTACCCAATCTATCACCTCTAGTTTATAATAATACACATCACCAACCTCTCAGTTTCCATCGCGACCTGAGAGGTTGGTGATGTGTATTATTGTAGAACTTATAATATGACCTACCCAATCTATCACCTCTAGTTTATAATAATACACATCACCAACCTCTCAGTTTCCATCGCGACCTGAGAGGTTGGTGATGTGTATTATTGTAGAACTTATAATATGACCTACCCAATCTATCACCTCTAGTTTATAATAATACACATCACCAACCTCTCAGTTTCCATCGCGACCTGAGAGGTTGGTGATGTGTATTATTGTAGAACTTATAATATGACCTACCCAATCTATCACCTCTAGTTTATAATAATACACATCACCAACCTCTCAGTTTCCATCGCGACCTGAGAGGTTGGTGATGTGTATTATTGTAGAACTTATAATATGACCTACCCAATCTATCACCTCTAGTTTATAATAATACACATCACCAACCTCTCAGTTTCCATCGCGACCTGAGAGGTTGGTGATGTGTATTATTGTAGAACTTATAATATGACCTACCCAATCTATCACCTCTAGTTTATAATAATACACATCACCAACCTCTCAGTTTCCATCGCGACCTGAGAGGTTGGTGATGTGTATTATTGTAGAACTTATAATATGACCTACCCAATCTATCACCTCTAGTTTATAATAATACACATCACCAACCTCTCAGTTTCCATCGCGACCTGAGAGGTTGGTGATGTGTATTATTGTAGAACTTATAATATGACCTACCCAATCTATCACCTCTAGTTTATAATAATACACATCACCAACCTCTCAGTTTCCATCGCGACCTGAGAGGTTGGTGATGTGTATTATTGTAGAACTTATAATATGACCTACCCAATCTATCACCTCTAGTTTATAATAATACACATCACCAACCTCTCAGTTTCCATCGCGACCTGAGAGGTTGGTGATGTGTATTATTGTAGAACTTATAATATGACCTACCCAATCTATCACCTCTAGTTTATAATAAAACACATCACCAACCTCTCAGTTTCCATCGCGACCTGAGAGGTTGGTGATGTGTATTATTGTAGAACTTATAATATGACCTACCCAATCTATCACCTCTAGTTTATAATAATACACATCACCAACCTCTCAGTTTCCATCGCGACCTGAGAGGTTGGTGATGTGTATTATTGTAGAACTTATAATATGACCTACCCAATCTATCACCTCTAGTTTATAATAATATACATCACCAACCTCTCAGTTTCCATCGCGACCTGAGAGGTTGGTGATGTGTATTATTGTAGAACTTATAATATGACCTACCCAATCTATCACCTCTAGTTTATAATAATACACATCACCAACCTCTCAGTTTCCATCGCGACTTGAGAGGTTGGTGATGTGTATTATTGTAGAACTTATAATATGACCTACCAATCTATCACCTCTAGTTTATAATAATACACATCACCAACCTCTCAGTTTCCATCGCGACTTGAGAGGTTGGTGATGTGTATTATTGTAGAACTTATAATATGACCTACCCAATCTATCACCTCTAGTTTATAATAATACACATCACCAACCTCTCAGTTTCCATCGCGACCTGAGAGGTTGGTGATGTGTATTATTGTAGAACTTATAATATGACCTACCCAATCTATCACCTCTAGTTTATAATAATATACATCACCAACCTCTCAGTTTCCATCGCGACCTGAGAGGTTGGTGATGTGTATTATTGTAGAACTTATAATATGACCTACCCAATCTATCACCTCTAGTTTATAATAATACACATCACCAACCTCTCAGTTTCCATCGCGACTTGAGAGGTTGGTGATGTGTATTATTGTAGAACTTATAATATGACCTACCCAATCTATCACCTCTAGTTTATAATAATACACATCACCAACCTCTCAGTTTCCATCGCGACTTGAGAGGTTGGTGATGTGTATTATTGTAGAACTTATAATATGACCTACCCAATCTATCACCTCTAGTTTATAATAATACACATCACCAACCTCTCAGTTTCCATCGCGACCTGAGAGGTAGGTGATGTGTATTATTGTAGAACTTATAATATGACCTACCCAATCTATCACCTCTAGTTTATAATAATACACATCACCAACCTCTCAGTTTCCATCGCGACCTGAGAGGTTGGTGATGTGTATTATTGTAGAACTTATAATATGACCTACCCAATCTATCACCTCTAGTTTATAATAATACACATCACCAACCTCTCAGTTTCCATCGCGACCTGAGAGGTTGGTGATGTGTATTATTGTAGAACTTATAATATGACCTACCCAATCTATCACCTCTAGTTTATAATAATACACATCACCAACCTCTCAGTTTCCATCGCGACCTGAGAGGTTGGTGATGTGTATTATTGTAGAACTTATAATATGACCTACCCAATCTATCACCTCTAGTTTATAATAATACACATCACCAACCTCTCAGTTTCCATCGCGACCTGAGAGGTTGGTGATGTGTATTATTGTAGAACTTATAATATGACCTACCCAATCTATCACCTCTAGTTTATAATAAAACACATCACCAACCTCTCAGTTTCCATCGCGACCTGAGAGGTTGGTGATGTGTATTATTGTAGAACTTATAATATGACCTACCCAATCTATCACCTCTAGTTTATAATAAAACACATCACCAACCTCTCAGTTTCCATCGCGACCTGAGAGGTTGGTGATGTGTATTATTGTAGAACTTATAATATGACCTACCCAATCTATCACCTCTAGTTTATAATAAAACACATCACCAACCTCTCAGTTTCCATCGCGACCTGAGAGGTTGGTGATGTGTATTATTGTAGAACTTATAATATGACCTACCCAATCTATCACCTCTAGTTTATAATAAAACACATCACCAACCTCTCAGTTTCCATCGCGACCTGAGAGGTTGGTGATGTGTATTATTGTAGAACTTATAATATGACCTACCCAATCTATCACCTCTAGTTTATAATAAAACACATCACCAACCTCTCAGTTTCCATCGCGACCTGAGAGGTTGGTGATGTGTATTATTGTAGAACTTATAATATGACCTACCCAATCTATCACCTCTAGTTTATAATAAAACACATCACCAACCTCTCAGTTTCCATCGCGACCTGAGAGGTTGGTGATGTGTATTATTGTAGAACTTATAATATGACCTACCCAATCTATCACCTCTAGTTTATAATAAAACACATCACCAACCTCTCAGTTTCCATCGCGACCTGAGAGGTTGGTGATGTGTATTATTGTAGAACTTATAATATGACCTACCCAATCTATCACCTCTAGTTTATAATAATACACATCACCAACCTCTCAGTTTCCATCGCGACTTGAGAGGTTGGTGATGTGTATTATTGTAGAACTTATAATATGACCTACCCAATCTATCACCTCTAGTTTATAATAATACACATCACCAACCTCTCAGTTTCCATCGCGACCTGAGAGGTTGGTGATGTGTATTATTGTAGAACTTATAATATGACCTACCCAATCTATCACCTCTAGTTTATAATAATACACATCACCAACCTCTCAGTTTCCATCGCGACCTGAGAGGTTGGTGATGTGTATTATTGTAGAACTTATAATATGACCTACCCAATCTATCACCTCTAGTTTATAATAAAACACATCACCAACCTCTCAGTTTCCATCGCGACCTGAGAGGTTGGTGATGTGTATTATTGTAGAACTTATAATATGACCTACCCAATCTATCACCTCTAGTTTATAATAAAACACATCACCAACCTCTCAGTTTCCATCGCGACCTGAGAGGTTGGTGATGTGTATTATTGTAGAACTTATAATATGACCTACCCAATCTATCACCTCTAGTTTATAATAAAACACATCACCAACCTCTCAGTTTCCATCGCGACCTGAGAGGTTGGTGATGTGTATTATTGTAGAACTTATAATATGACCTACCCAATCTATCACCTCTAGTTTATAATAAAACACATCACCAACCTCTCAGTTTCCATCGCGACCTGAGAGGTTGGTGATGTGTATTATTGTAGAACTTATAATATGACCTACCCAATCTATCACCTCTAGTTTATAATAAAACACATCACCAACCTCTCAGTTTCCATCGCGACCTGAGAGGTTGGTGATGTGTATTATTGTAGAACTTATAATATGACCTACCCAATCTATCACCTCTAGTTTATAATAAAACACATCACCAACCTCTCAGTTTCCATCGCGACCTGAGAGGTTGGTGATGTGTATTATTGTAGAACTTATAATATGACCTACCCAATCTATCACCTCTAGTTTATAATAATACACATCACCAACCTCTCAGTTTC
This sequence comes from Hesperophylax consimilis, assembly GCF_061612785.1. Taxonomy (NCBI): domain Eukaryota; kingdom Metazoa; phylum Arthropoda; class Insecta; order Trichoptera; family Limnephilidae; genus Hesperophylax; species Hesperophylax consimilis. The sequence goes on along the minus strand of NC_142855.1, from coordinate 18,422,475 downwards.
CATCGCGACTTGAGAGGTTGGTGATGTGTATTATTGTAGAACTTATAATATGACCTACCCAATCTATCACCTCTAGTTTATAATAATACACATCACCAACCTCTCAGTTTCCATCGCGACCTGAGAGGTTGGTGATGTGTATTATTGTAGAACTTATAATATGACCTACCCAATCTATCACCTCTAGTTTATAATAATACACATCACCAACCTCTCAGTTTCCATCGCGACCGTTTCTTGTTTTTCTCTGTCGTCTTCTGTTTCATATTTTCACTGAGAGTTATTATTTTCAATAATTAATATGCATAAATAATATTCTGGGTTCAGAGCTAATAAGCTACCTCTACAAATGTATAATGCTTTGCACACGTTTCAAACCATTGCCGAAAGTATTATAAGTTCAATTGTCTCAACTCTTAGACGAATTTAATTAGATTGATTCACATTTCCTGAAAATAAAAATGGAATTTTAAACAAAATTGTTCAAAACCATCAATGAAAAACGCTCTTCGGTAAATATTTACCTACGACTACCGTTTTTAACACGAATTTAAAAATAAACAATCATTTGATTCACCCTAATGACAATAAACAACAATATTTTGCATTTACGATTTTGAAAAATATCGATATTTAATATTATTTACGTAAATAATAATTTACGAGAAAATTTTCCAATTCGCGCACCATTTTGACACACCGAGTTCTCGCATAGTTCGCGTTTGTTTTTACCTAGTGTTGGACACTGCCAACATAACAATTAAAAAACACAATCATAGTTTTTTATATCATAGAAATAAAAAAACATTTTTTTTAAATGATGTGTTAATTTATTTATGCACAAAAAATATTGTAAATAAAAAACCCATTATTTATTAAAATCAACGTATTAAGGGAAGGTTTTTTTATAAGTAAATAGCATAACCTATAATAACCTAACCTATCCCAACCAAAGATATTAGAAGATCGAGATATGCTATGTTGGCCGCCGGACCGTAGCCGGAGTACTACCTAATTAGGGTACTTTGAACGGTATCGGGACGTGTACGCACAGAAATCTGTTCTATGTATTAGTGCGGATGCCTTAGCGTAAGCGAAGGTGTGCAGTAGTATTGGTGAACAAAACCGGCGACACTGGGCAAAACAATTCCACACAGTATGAACTGCTCATAGCACATCTCGTTCTTCTAATATCTTTGATCCCAACCAATAATAACCCAACCTACCCTATACTAACCTAACGTATCCTATAATAATCCAACCTAACCTAACCTATCCTAATCTAACATAAAATAATCCAACCTAACCTAACCTATCCTAATCTAACATATAATAATCCAACCTAACCTATCCTTATCTATCCTATAATAATCCAACCTAACCTAACCTATCCTATAATAATCCAACCTAAACTATCCTATAATAACCCAACCTAACCTAACCTAACCTATCCTAATCTAACATATAATAATCCAACCTAACCTAACCTAACCTATCCTAATCTATTCTATAATAATCCAACCTAACCTAAAATGAAAACATTTAATTTAAAAAAAATCGTAGTAAACCTTTAAATATTAAGAAACTAAATTCATATGATGTTTGGTATCAAAGTTGATCGCCTAACAATTAACGGGTGCTTCTCAGCGTTCTCGAATACTTGTCTATTATGCCGATTATGCCTTTCATGTTTCCTACACTTCAACTCACTTCAACTACAGTAACTACACCAAACTACACAAACAAACGCGAAGTATGCGAGAACTCGGTGTGTCAAAATGGTGTGTTGTACGGAAAATTTTCTCGTAAATTATTATTTACGTAAATAATGTTAAATATCAATATTTTTCAAAATCCTAAATGAAAAAGTTGTTGTTTATTGTCATTAGGATGAATCAAATTGTTTATTTTTGAATGAATGAATGAATTTGAAATTAAAATTTTGAAATTAAAAAAAAATCAACAATTTGAATGAATCAAATTGTAGACTGTTTATTTTTAAATTCTTGTTAAAAACGGTAGTCGTAGGTAAATAATTACCCGCTTTTCGAATGAACTATTTATTTTCAAATTAATATTATTGCCAAATATATGACTAAAATAGCATATATTTTTAGCAATAATAAAACGCTAAATGATGAAATATAATGGTGACCACATAAATAAATAAAAAACATTTTCATGGGGTGATTTTTCAACACATACATATTGTTCACATACATATTCATCATATGATAACTGTACGTGAACAAATTTTTCCCCAACAATTAAAATTACAATGAACTTTATAGTATATTATTATCGATTCAATCCTTCAAAAATGTATCTGACAATACTATAGATACTGTATTACAAACTGTAGTTCATTTGCTATGTGAAATTAATCACTTATTAGCAGATGATTCCAAAATGCAAAAAAAATCTGATTTTAATAGAACAATTAAAGTTATTAAATCGAAAATCTGGGGTGTTAAGAAATTCAGCACGTTTTGTAATCTTCAGAAGCTTTTTGTATTCTATTTCACCTCATTCATATAAATTCCTACGAGGTTCAGATCATTCAACTTTTCCTCATCCTAGAACTAAGAAGAGTTTGCTCCAGTTTTCAAACAAAACCACTAAACGCACAGGGCGATAGTAATTTTGATTTGAATGTAACATTGATGACAGATTAAATACATATAAAGCCATATTTAGATTACCGCGGAGGCAGCTTACAATAGCAGGAATAGCTTACAATAGCAGGAATAGCTTACAATAGTGAAAATGCAGCTACTACTGCCCGTGTCTTCATGATTCATAGTTTACTCTCTCGTTATAAAGAATTAGTCCAAATTTCTCTTTTTCTGGATTGTATAAAATATTTACTGAGAAAGATTTCCAGCAAACAGAAGCCAGTCTCCTTATTCTTACATACCTCGCAGGTTATTGTGCCCAAATCATGTTCCAATTCCATCACTATCGATAAAATGTTAGACACAAATTGTAGTTACTCGTTAATAAGGAATATGGATGGAGGTGGTTTATTATGTCCTCACCTTGACATCGTCAATGCCATAATTCATAACTATTTTACCGTTCAAAAGCTTTAATCAACCAAATTGGAGAAAATATTTTTAGATTACGATAACCAGCGAGAATTAGTCATACAATTAACAATTGATGCTATCAATGATACAGATTTTAATTGTCCTGCTGGACAATCTTCAAATATTATTTTGCAATATTTAATCAGATCCTGTACAAATTCATTGTTAAATAATTATGTCAAAAAAAGAAATGATAACTAAAAAAGTTGTGAAAATCGCAAAAACTACACAGTTTAAAAAAAAACATTCTTGACTGATTGATGTATACCATTACAGGTACGCCATTACAGGCACACCATTACAGGTACACCATTACAGGTACACCATTACAGGTACACCATTAGAGGTACACCATTACAGGTACACCATTAGAGGTACACCATTAGAGGTACACCATTCCCTCATTTGACTCAACGGAATATTCCAAACAAATAAATACGATATCAAAACAATATACCTAAACTATTAATATGTGTACTAGTTATAGTTATTTGTATTTTGAGATCCACCCACACTAGCTGCCCAGCAAACCTTTGCAGAAGAACAACAGACTGCAGAAGACTGCTACACATTATTTTCAGATCCAATAACTACACAAAATATATTACATATTTATTTATTTTACGCCTATTAAGACTTTTACATACATATATTACAATATTTAAGAAATTATACTCGTAAATAGTGCAGGAAATTACTGTTTATAACACATATAAAAAAAATATACTGTTGAATTTGATCCACACAGTATGTAGGTACAAAATATAAATATAAAAACACCAAAATAATTTTTTTCTTTCAGCCGACAAAATACTGTTAACGTGCAAAATACTGTAGTAATGTCAATTTAAATAGCTTTATCAAAATATTCCCCTACTTGATGAAAAAAACTTCAATAAGGTATTGTGACGAATCAAATTTCGTCACAAATAAATTTGAACGTTAAACTGCGTATGTCCCGCAGTGTGCGCCCAAAGACAAAGAAAGTGTTGACAGACGGGGGTTGTAAAGAAAGAAGTGAGAAGTGCGGGGTAGGGCGATAGGTCCTACGAGCTCAAGAAAGAAGGACAGTCAAGATCGAGGCGGGAGAGAGAGGAGACCGAGACAGGAGTGGTGGTGAAGTACGCGCTCCCCGCCCAGCGGTGTGATGCTGGGCGGCGGATGAAGAAGTTGCAGTCGAGATAGAGAAAGTGATTATCAAGTGTTATCCTCCGCCCGGCGACGTAATGTTGGGCGGGAGGCGAAGAAAGTGCGGTGATCAGACGCGGCCGGGAGGGCCTGAGCTGCAGAACTACAGAAGCTGCCACCTAGGACTTCGGCCTTACTAAGGCCAACGCACAGAACCAACTCAGCGACAACGGTAGTTACAGTGAACAATGACGATGTGAATAGTGAAGAAGCAACTTGGACCATATGACAACTAGTTAAGTTATAGATGTAAGTAGATCTAAGTATAATTTAGATTTAGTATTAACACTTGATAAACCCAATTATAATAGAGACTCATACATAATTAATAGATGTTATTAATTAAATTCACCTCCCTAGTCCCCACCCAAGCGACACGAATTGGCGAGAAGGCAGAACATACGAATTGGTAAGTATAAGAACAGCAATATAATTTTTAAGTATTATTCAGAGCTAATGCCGGAGGAGATGTTAATGTGTTTTATTGACACAATGGCGCCCAACGTGGGGCGGTTTTAGATATTTTATTATATCTATCACTAATGTTATTGACATTCATAAAACCCATCCCTGAAAACAAGGTAAATATTTGCATGTTCTTATTATATTTAATCTTCTGTACTGTTTCTCGCTCTTGTCATGTTTTGTCTCGAATTACCTACCGTTGTTTGGGTGTTTCGTTTTTTTGCACAGCGTAAACAAATGTACTATGATGAAGTCAGATGCTATGCGTCTCATGTCAAGTGCTATTTTTTGTCGGAGGGCAGTTAAATCATTCTAAAATTCGGCGTTTTGACACATTTGGGACCGTGTTAAAATTAACCATTTATCGGAGTAATATTTTCAACACAAGTAAGGCGGGTGATGTCAGATCGCTTGGTTAAAATAAAAGGTGTTTATGTTAGTCGAGGTGTTAGTATTCATCGTTGATTTTAATGTGTTTTATTGTCACTTTTATTGTTTTCATGTTATTTTATATTGATAGGCTAAATGTTTTGACTTGAGTTTTGTTGTGGGTTTGAAAGAGCGTGTAGCGAAAAGGATTGTCGTTGAAAATGAGATATGATGAAAAAGAAAAAAATGATGAGGATAAGTAATGATAAGAAATGTTAAATTTAGAATATTGCATTGTTTATAATTCAAGATTAACCATGTTTAGAGTTAAGAAGGTTGTCATATGGGAAAAGAGAAATAGAAAATTATGATTGTAGGAAATCATAATTTTCTTTTGTAACGAAGGGGGTATTGTGACGAATCAAATTTCGTCACAAATAAATTTGAACGTTAAACTGCGTATGTCCCGCAGTGTGCGCCCAAAGACAAAGAAAGTGTTGACAGACGGGGGTTGTAAAGAAAGAAGTGAGAAGTGCGGGGTAGGGCGATAGGTCCTACGAGCTCAAGAAAGAAGGACAGTCAAGATCGAGGCGGGAGAGAGAGGAGACCGAGACAGGAGTGGTGGTGAAGTACGCGCTCCCCGCCCAGCGGTGTGATGCTGGGCGGCGGATGAAGAAGTTGCAGTCGAGATAGAGAAAGTGATTATCAAGTGTTATCCTCCGCCCGGCGACGTAATGTTGGGCGGGAGGCGAAGAAAGTGCGGTGATCAGACGCGGCCGGGAGGGCCTGAGCTGCAGAACTACAGAAGCTGCCACCTAGGACTTCGGCCTTACTAAGGCCAACGCACAGAACCAACTCAGCGACAACGGTAGTTACAGTGAACAATGACGATGTGAATAGTGAAGAAGCAACTTGGACCATATGACAACTAGTTAAGTTATAGATGTAAGTAGATCTAAGTATAATTTAGATTTAGTATTAACACTTGATAAACCCAATTATAATAGAGACTCATACATAATTAATAGATGTTATTAATTAAATTCACCTCCCTAGTCCCCACCCAAGCAACCCGAATTGGTGAGAAAGCAGAGTATACCGCTGAAGAGGTAATTATATAACAGCAATATATTTAACTATGATTCTGAGCTAGATGCCGGAGATGTTAACTTGATTTTGTCACAATGGCGCCCAATGTGAAGCGGTTTTAGATATTTTATTATATCTATCACTAATGTTATTGACATTCATAAAACCCATCCCTGAAAACAAGGTAAATATTTGCATGTTCTTATTATATTTAATCTTCTGTACTGTTTCTCGCTCTTGTCATGTTTTGTCTCGAGTTACCTACCGTTGTTTGGGTGTTTCGTTTTTTTGCACAGCGTAAACAAATGTACTATGATGAAGTCAGATGCTATGCGTCTCATGTCAAGTGCTATTTTTTGTCGGAGGGCAGTTAAATCATTCTAAAATTCGGCGTTTTGACACATTTGGGACCGTGTTAAAATTAACCATTTATCGGAGTAATATTTTCAACACAAGTAAGGCGGGTGATGTCAAGTGGCTATTTTTTATTTGTTAAAATGTATTAAGGATAATGATTTTAGGGTACGCATTCGAGTTCATTTTTTGTTGAGTTTTAGGCAGGGGTGTTTGACCCCGAGTAAGGATTAGGTATATATTTGTCCCGTTGACAAAGGTCATCAAATCAAGATTGTGGTGAGCTGAATCAGCAAATCTAGAATTGCTGTGTAGGAACGGCATAAGAATAACAATGTATTTTCTATATGTCATTCGGAGAAATTCATTTTCATACCACAATTTCGATCAATTTTATGTGTTCGGTAAAAATCCGATAATTAAAAATTGATGGCGGAAGGCGACCGATAGAGAGGGGAGAGAAAAAGTTAAGGTGCATTCACTTAGCGCGATTTGAGGAAAACAAATATCTTCGTTCGGCGAAACCGTACATTATCTTGTATCTAAAGTCTCGCAATGTTTCGGATAGTAGTCTGCGCAGATGAGAAAATAAAAAGGCGCGTGCGAATGTGATGACGAACTGCGTTAGTTACGAATTGGAGCACTTACCACCGACACGATTTGTGAGGTACAAATACTTACGTTTGATGAACTTAGTATGAGAGTACCTAAATGTCTCCATATCTGAAAAGTAATCTGCGTGCGTGATAAAAGACCGGTGTTGGTAGAGGTGCGTCCACAAGTTAAAAAATGTGAAATGCGAACGGAAACGTAAAGGAGCACTGAACGTTCCACGATTTGAGTGGTACAAATATGCATGTTTGACGAAATTACTATGAGAGTACCTAAATGTCTCCATATCTGAATAGTCTGCATACGTGATAAAAGACCGGTAGTTGTAGAAGTGCATCCACAAGCGAAAATACGAAAGCGTGCACTGAACGTTCCATGATTTGAGTGGAACAAATACGCGCGTTCGTTGAAATTAGTATGTGTGTACCTAAACGTCTCCATATCTGAAAAGAATTCTGCGCGCGTGATAAAAGGCCGTAAGATATGTAAAAGTGCGAAAAATTTAAATAAAATGGGATGATGCATTGAAGCATTGGCCAGCAGGGATGATAAAATGTGACATGTTGAGGTTGCATCTTAAAAGCGGTTGAATGAGAGACAGAGTATCCGGTTTTGGTGGTTTCTCCGTGTAATAGAAACTATCTGGCGCTCAAATTTCCATTGTGTATCACGTCGGGAGATACACTACAACTCTGTTACCATATATTGTTTAGTTTTTTATCATTCATTTCATTTCAGATGTACTATGTATGTACACCAGATTTCTTGTTTTTGTTATCGAAGATGTAGGCGTTAATAGATTAAGGTAAATGAGGAGTGAATAAAGATTAGTAACGGCCTCTTTTGCAAAGTACAACTAAGGTTTATATTTAAGTGATCAACTTTTAGTGATAATGAGTTATGCGTAAGTAAGTATAGAATTTTATTATACTTCAGACATGCCAGCAGAACTGAGGGGAGATTAAACTGAAGTGGTAGGTATGAATTCCCAACTCCTTCCCTATCCTGATTCTTTGAAAATTTTATGTTGTCATTAATAATATTGTCATTAATAATGTTGTCATTTCATGTTGTCATTTAAAATCTTGTCATTAGTTTTTGGTCACATGCTTGGGAAGAAATTTGTAAACAAAAATTGAAAAGGTTCATATCTTCAAGTGTCTGGAGAGGATTAGATCGCTTGGTTAAAATAAAAGGTGTTTATGTTAGTCGAGGTGTTAGTATTCATCGTTGATTTTAATGTGTTTTATTGTCACTTTTATTGTTTTCATGTTATTTTATATTGATAGGCTAAATGTTTTGACTTGAGTTTTGTTGTGGGTTTGAAAGAGCGTGTAGCGAAAAGGATTGTCGTTGAAAATGAGATATGATGAAAAAGAAAAAAATGATGAGGATAAGTAATGATAAGAAATGTTAAATTTAGAATATTGCATTGTTTATAATTCAAGATTAACCATGTTTAGAGTTAAGAAGGTTGTCATATGGGAAAAGAGAAATAGAAAATTATGATTGTAGGAAATCATAATTTTCTTTTGTAACGAAGGGGGTATTGTGACGAATCAAATTTCGTCACAAATAAATTTGAACGTTAAACTGCGTATGTCCCGCAGTGTGCGCCCAAAGACAAAGAAAGTGTTGACAGACGGGGGTTGTAAAGAAAGAAGTGAGAAGTGCGGGGTAGGGCGATAGGTCCTACGAGCTCAAGAAAGAAGGACAGTCAAGATCGAGGCGGGAGAGAGAGGAGACCGAGACAGGAGTGGTGGTGAAGTACGCGCTCCCCGCCCAGCGGTGTGATGCTGGGCGGCGGATGAAGAAGTTGCAGTCGAGATAGAGAAAGTGATTATCAAGTGTTATCCTCCGCCCGGCGACGTAATGTTGGGCGGGAGGCGAAGAAAGTGCGGTGATCAGACGCGGCCGGGAGGGCCTGAGCTGCAGAACTACAGAAGCTGCCACCTAGGACTTCGGCCTTACTAAGGCCAACGCACAGAACCAACTCAGCGACAACGGTAGTTACAGTGAACAATGACGATGTGAATAGTGAAGAAGCAACTTGGACCATATGACAACTAGTTAAGTTATAGATGTAAGTAGATCTAAGTATAATTTAGATTTAGTATTAACACTTGATAAACCCAATTATAATAGAGACTCATACATAATTAATAGATGTTATTAATTAAATTCACCTCCCTAGTCCCCACCCAAGCGACACGAATTGGCGAGAAGGCAGAACATACGAATTGGTAAGTATAAGAACAGCAATATAATTTTTAAGTATTATTCAGAGCTAATGCCGGAGGAGATGTTAATGTGTTTTATTGACACAGTATGCTTATATATGTAATGAAATTGATGTACTAAATATATCAACAACATAAGGTATTTGTTTCCTAGCTGTTGAATCCGTCGCATAGGAGTGTGATATTGGGACGTTGATATAGAATTGCTACAATAATATGGTAGGTACTGTCTTGTAACCGACCTGCTTGGAGTATGAAAAGAGATTACATATAATAAATCAGGGGTATCAAACATTGAATTAATAATTTTATACAAACAGGTTAAATCGGAAATGATTCTACGGTCAGATAATTTTATTAAATTTAATGAACAAAGTACGTTATCGTAATTTAGGTTTTCTCTAGGATTGCCCATTTTAAAATTTGCATATCTTAAAAATTTATTTTGGATTCTTTCAATCGCATGTGAATGAACCTCATAATTTGGGGACCAAACCGTGGAATTGTATTCTACATGACTCAATACATTATAATATAATTATTCTGTTTTTCTCAAATGTGGCAATCTAATTCTATTTACATTTCTGGTTTCATAATTTGTGTATATTTTTATTAAAAACAATTTCATTCATTATTTTTGCATTTGGTTTTTCATAATTTTATGTATAAAAATGAACACTTAGCTCTTCTCTCATTTGATTTATTTTGTATACTTGCCTTTCCTTAGTGTATATCTCATTAGTTTGTTCAAGTTTCCTTCATTGACCAAATATAATAGCTAGTAGCAGTAATCTCTAAATATAGCAGATAAAACACGCTGCCAAGGGTTTTATGCTCCTAGGCCCTGCAGGCGGCTTTAAAATCAATATAGTAAAGTTCTCTGATAGTAGTTTTTCCTCTTTGTATGTACAAAATGTTTAGAATCTGTGCAAAAATTTACTTATCACCTGATAGGTACCTTTTAGGCTAAGTGACCATTGATGATGTGGAAGAAATTTTTTGAATTTGTTTTTGAAAAAAAAAACATCAAAAAGGTCACTGGAGACCAAAATTTCTTGTAAATTTTCTGCTCCAAATAATGTCAGGAATTATCAGTTAAAGTAAGTCAAGTACGTCCATTAACACCTGTACGAGTATATATCATTTAAGATTCATATTTTTGCTTTTTATGAAAGCTAAAAGGAACCGATTCCAAAAATAGCCGCCTCCCAGAAAAATCAGAAAATTTAAGCTCGGAAAAAAATGTATATTTTTGTTATAAGTTGAATTGCATGTAGTTTAGAAATTTCAGTGATGAGAAATTTTTTTTTCTGGAAAAGTTGGTGCTAGGAAAATAGGAAATATTTACAGAAACATACCTTTTTGATATATAATGTGAAATTTGATAATTTTCCACTGTGGGAATATTTTATTTTCCAAAAAAAAAATTCTCAGTAAATTGGAAAATTTAAGCTCGAAAAAAAATTGTCTTTTTGTTACTACATGAAGTTGGGAAATTTTATCTATTTCTGAAAAAATTTTTCCAGAAACTTTTAAATTTAGGAAATTTCCATTTTGGGAAATTTTTAGTTTTCTGAAAAAAATTCTCCTGGGAAATTTGGAATATCGGAAAATGGGTCAAGGAATTTTTATAAAAACGTTTTTTTTTTATATTATGTGAAGTTTGGAAATTTTTATTTTCCTGAAAGATTATGATTGGAAAATGGATGAGGAAATTTTTAATTTGGTTTTTGAAACTGAAAAAGTTGGTAAATTTGTTTTTGACAATTTCTCATCGGGGAAAAGCATTTCAACGGTTCTTTCAACAATCAAAACTGAACAAACATTCTGATACTCTTACTATCAGATGTGAAGCAACTATACTTTTATAAATGCGCTCTGTACTAATTACTATTTAGTTTATTTCTTAGTCTTATGTATCCCTTATATAATTATATGTACCAATGTGCTCTACTTCAATGTTGTATTTTTAACAAAGGAATGGAATGATTTTTAATTAAGACATTTTCTCTCATTTAATAACTCATCAATTCATTTACCTTTTTTTTACTTCAATCAGTATTTAGTATAATATTATCACATATTTTGCTATTACATTGTATAATCCACACTCATCAGCCTTTAGCGGCGGCCATCTTGATTCAGTGTCCTGGCCTGGGGATCTAGGAGGTATTGGGTGGAGAGGGGAGCATTCGTCACCGTTCGTTCCTTGCATTATAAACAAAAAAGCCAACTAAATGTTGCCACAATCAAAGATAATTAAAATACATTTTTTACTAACAATTAAATTTATTATATAACACAGTAAATATTTAAAAAAAAAAATTATTATTTACATCAATGATCACTAATCTATGATTCTTGTTAAATATAAAAATAACTCTTATTGACAACGGGTATATAAAATAATCATGAAGAAATCAATAACAAACCACCCAAATTATAATAATAAATTCTAAATATTGTTTTTATTTTGGAGTTAAAGTTTAAAAAATAACCTAGTATATAGACATTATTATAACTCTTTTATTATTTAAAAATTATCAAAATGTTATAAAGTTGGGCATAAAAACAGTATTAGCAAATTGTTATAAAGAAAGTCGTAAAAATAAGTAAGTTTTGTGTACAATATAAATTGCAGATAATATAATTAAATGTAATTGTTTAGATAGGTACGAATATGGAAATTAAATACATCTGCACTAAGGTGGGCAATAAGAACAATCAATTTAACAGTAACTAGAAACATACAACTTTACATGTAGATATGACTGCAAATATATTTATGTTATTATTTATTGGTAGAAAACATAATATTAACTTAAAACAATAATGATTTATTAACCCTCAGGCCTCTGGCATATTCTATCAGAAGGTCGGAGGTTTTTACGCTTTAATAAAATAAATGCTTAATTTTTTTTAACAAAACTACTAAAAAAATATAAAAAATAGCTCACCTTCCTTTTCGAATGCAAAATTACTGATTTATTAGACAAATATATTACCAACAAATTTGTCACCTCACTTATTTGTCATTTCATAAATTCACAAAGTTTCGTTTTTTTGTCAAAAATGATTCACATTTCGGTTCCTTTGATACCAAAAGGTGTACATTTTCATTATCATGTGTTTAACTTCTAGATTTGAATATAAAGCGTAGTGTTTTATTTTTATGTGACACCTCACGAGAGCTCTCCTGTATGTACAGTGTAAAGGCAGGGGAACTATATCGCCACCCGGTTGGGCAACATTGTGAGCCGGGTTAAGGTAGGGGCTATAAGAAGGGTTTTATTGATGCAGGTCTTGAAGTGGCCCGGTTCATATGAGAGAGGAAAAACAGACAGTTTCTAACACACTTTAGAGAATATTTCTCACCTCATTCATATGAGAGCCTCCGTGGTCAAGGGGTTAGAATCTCGACTAGCAAGCTGGAGGTCGCGGGTTCAAATCCCGGCGTGCGCAAGTTAATTTTATTTTATCAATTTGTGTTATTTCACAAATTACTCACTAAAAATAATATACAGTGTATTTGTTGCACGTTCCAGAGTGGATGATACTCTCAGTATCGCCCTGGTGTTAGACCACCATTCAGAATTCAATAGTTGACCAGATCTGGAGAGCCAGGTACTTCCCCAGCTTCCTTTTCCTCATCTCCTTCCCCTCCCCCTACCTTCAGTCTCACAACATACCCCGCATGGGAATGCCATAGTTCACTGGTTCTAGACGGTTGGGAGCAGTTGAGACTCTTGCGCGGTTTCACATTTAAACAAAACAGTGCTGCCAACTCAGCTCTTTTAGAGAAACATTTAGCTCTAAATTAAGGTAATCAGCTCCAAGAAACTATTTAGCTTCTTTGACCCTTTTCAGATATTTATACAGAACTCATTCACGTAAAAGGTAGGATGCAAAAATATTCTCAGGAACCGGTTCTTTTTATCAGAATTTCTAGCTACCCCCAAGATGGAGCAATGTATGTTCTTAAAACTGCTTGCCTTCCAACACCATGAACCAAAAAACCCATGGACAGAGCTATTCGAGAACACTTTGAAGCCGCGGGGTGATGGGGAAGATGTGTGAAACGTCATGTCTTGTCTCATCAAATACCCCAAGAGATCATAAGCTGTTATAACTGCATTAACAACACACAAACAGAATTATAATAGTTCATTGTGCACCACTTTACATGGCTGATGGCTGCCAGGCAATTTCCCCTCACCCTTGATTTGGCTTCAATGCCATTCATACAACATCTCTGTCCAGGACTTGTTCGGTCCATGTCCAATACACCTATCATTATATTATTACAATTTGAGTCTTGTTAACTGACAGTTGACATTTGTACTATTTAAACAACTGATTACAGTTACTAGCTGTTCACAGTTTCACACGTCAGTAAAGAACACTTTTATAGATGAAATTAATCAGTTTACATATTTAAAAAATAATCATGAAAACTGCTTCCACTTTGAAGGAATCAATAACAAAAATGATTCATGATTGCATTTTGAAAAGATTGAAAATGCTACCTATTAAAAATGTAAAAAAACCCTTAAATGCATTACAAGTATTTCCTGAACCACAATAAAATCATCATTCGCGTATTTGCACATTTCTATTGAAGATTAACACTTGGTCTTATGTGTGAACCTTCTGGCTTCCAGTCTTGGATATGGTCTCCTTCAAATGCCTCCAGCTTTGCCGATTCTCGCGCCATTCACCCATCGGAAGCCGCCAATTCTCTTTAGGTCTGCAGCCCATCTCATCTGTGAGCCATCTCCGTTTCTTCTTTGTCGCCTCCTGATGACGCTGTAATTAAAAATGTTGTCCGTTAGTCGTGTCATATTATAGAGCGAATTTATGAAACCTGATTATTTCTGATGCAATTTAAAATAAAATCCATTTTGTAATAATACATAGGTTAATTTCACTAACAGCTCGACGGGTTAACTTTGCAGGAGGCTAAATGAGGAAATAACTTATGTTTTAACCCCTTCAAAATATCCACACTAGCGACCTCACCGACCGCAAATAAAGTTAAGTTTGTCAAACTGTATAGACTAGCGTTTTATATTTTAAAAGTACATTATGTTTTAGTTTAAATATAAATTAATTATCACCCCCCACCCCCACCCCCAAATACACAAGCACAGTTATTGAGGACATCTTTAGAATTGTTATCTTTTTGTTAAGTGAATACCGCACAAGAGTCCCAATTGCTCCCGACTGTCTGGAGTCAGTGAGTTTATGGAATCCCTAATTTGGATACGTTGCGAGGATCAAGTGAGTGGGGACGGGAAGGAGATGGGAAGGAGGAAGGTTGGCGATTAATGACATCTCTATCGCATCTAACTATAAAAGTAGTGTAATACAATATGGTAAAATTTATTTTTAAAAATTGGTCGCTTCGTATTTACTGTTCTTACTGTTACTGTTTAGCTGCTCCAGAACTTTTTTTAACCCTTAAGTTGCTGAAAACCCCTTAGTGTTCAGATTTAACCCGTTAGTGCACAGATCGAAAAAAAAAGTTTTTAATTTCTCCGTGTGATGCAGATTCACCGGTTTACCGTTTGTACTACGAGTTTCCGGACACTGTGTATAAGTAGGGAAGTAATTTAACAATATCTGCATTTGTTCCTCTGTATCTAATATTTGAATGAATAAATAAAACAATATATAATGGTGTAAATACGATATAATATAATTAGCAACATTACCGAGTTGTAAACAGTGTCAGTATCGCCCTTGTGTGAATAGAATCACTGCTTTAACTGGGTCTATCCGTGCTAAGTGACCAGGTCTGAATAGGCAGGTTTCACTTTCCCCATCTCTTTTTCCTGTTCACTTCCTTCAGTCTGAAATGGGTATGCCATAGTCTCACTGGCTACGGGCAGTTGGCACTCTTGTGCGGTAATCAAGTAAATGTTAAAAGTAGAAGTTTAAAATGATTTATTTACTTGAGGGATTGAAGTGCGTGGTGCGTGGTGCGTGGTGCATGGTGCGTGGTGCGTGGTGGGTGGTGCGTGGTGCGTGGTGGGTGGTGCGTGGTGTTTGGAACGTGGTGCGGAGACGAGGGCTTCTAGAGATGAAAATAAAAATTGACAATATCATTTTCTAGTCCACCTTAAACTCACAGGTTCCATGAAATAGTATTTTAGTGTTTATTGTGCACTACGCCAACAGTAAAAACAATTAGCAACACAGTGTCCGGAAACTAGTAGGACCCAGAACCATGAACCCTTTCAATCTTAGCATTTAGGTTTTCCACACTTGACCACACTTCCCGACATGTGATCGAGCTGAAACTCGCCAGATAGACTCGTTGTTGATGACAATGCATTCTATCAACTTTCAGTTGATTTAAAAATGAACTTCTTTAGTTTTTTTCGGTAACTAAAGGGTTAATAATCCTTTTGAAAGCAGGTCTATGCTTCGACGCCTATTAAACTGTGACGACTTCGCTGGACAGGACGCGTTTCTACCAACAATGGAAGAGAGGTGTCCAGTGAGAGAGAATTCCCTTCAGCAGGAATATGGGAGGCCTACACTTGGTGGCTGCATGTGTGGAGGCAAACACCGCAGTCCTGGCCGTGAGGAACTGGAGGGAGACAGCAGGACATTTCCTATAGGTGGACAACTCTCTTGAAGGGTTGCATGAGGTGTGTATCTACGTGGATTGGAAAGTGAAATAAAAAAACGCAAGACTCGGTGGGCTGTCATTTCAATTCGCATTTTAAATTTACACAATAGATATTGTAAAATAAATATGTATTAAAAAATATTGAAACAATGTTTAAATTTTAAAATAACGACTTGGGCTGAAAGCTTTGCAACATTTGAGGTGTTTCATAGGTTGTGGCAAAAGATTCTTGCTTATTGTTTGCTGTCTGAAATAATTTGTTTCAAATACTCGCTTCATTACCTACAAACATTGTCTGAATGCTTACCTTATAGTTAAGTGGATTCTGGCTGCATTTAGAGTGTTCCAGGGGCAGATGAAGATTATGGCTACATGTGACACTGTGGTTGATTTTTGGGGTTAGGTTTATCAATTTATTTATTTTAAACATTATTGATGCAGGCATAGAACATGTAATATTGTCAAATTGATAATAAATAACTAGTATTTTCATACATCTTAACACAAATATAACCTAAATAAAATTAAAATTATTATGTACTATTATTATGTTGAAAGATTAAAATATTTTTTAAGTTAATTGTAGTTTGAAATATTTTTTAAGTTTAAAATCTGTAATGTTATTCATAGTTTTTTATGAAACTTGTTAATATTATAATCACAACTTAAAGGTATTTGTTGTTCAGTTGACCATTTGGGAATAACTCTTAAATAAGCACTTTTGGTGTAGAATTTTATTTTGCACTTACACTTTTAATAATATTATAAACAGTTTATTTTTATATTTCAATCTTATTTGGATTTAGAAAACATATTTTAAAATATTATTTATTAACTGTTTAGAATGGATATTGTACTTAACTTATATAACTAATATAACAGTTGTTACAATTGAAGTCCAGCTGAAGGTGGTATAGTCCTATAGGTGTTCAGCGGGTGAGGCTTTCTGGTGACCACGGAGAAGATCAACTATCTGTTTGTGTCCCTTCTCTTCAGCCTTGGAGAGAGCTGTGCACCCATTTGCGTCCTGCGATGATGTAGTGGCATTGAACTCCAGAAGTAACTTTACAATATTCACATGTCCAGCGAATGCTGCCTCAGACAACGCTGAGCGACCCATTTTAGTCTGAGTGTTTATTTCTGCCCTGCGCTCTAGCAGCATGCGTGTTATCTCGTGGTGTCCCCTCTGTGCAGCGTATATCAGGGCAGTTTTACCATCGCTATCTGCGGAGTTAGTATCTGCTCCGGAATCTAGCAGCATGCGTGTCACCTCCTGATGTCCCCACTCTGCAGCGCATATCAGGGCAGTTTCACCATAGCTATCTGCGGAGTTAATATCTGCTCCGGAATCTAGCAGCATGCGTGTAATCTCGAGGTGTCCCCCCCGTGCAGCGATTATCAGGGCAGTATCACCATCGCTTTTTACAGAGTTAGTATCTGCTCCGGAATCTAGCAGCATGCGTGTAATCTCGAGGTGTCCCCCCCGTGCAGCGATTATCAGGGCAGTATTACCATAGCTATCTGCAGAGTTAGTATCTGCTCTGGAATCTAGCAGCATGCGTATAATCTCGAGGTGTACCCCCTTTGCAGCGTATATCAGGGCAGTTATACCATATCTATTTACAGAGTTAGTATCTGCTTTGGAATCTAGCAGCATGCGTGTAATCTCGAGGTGTCCCCCCTGTGCAGCGATTATTAGGGCAGTATCACCATCGTTTTTTACAGAGTTAGTATCTGCTCCGGAATCGAGCAGCATGCGTGTCACCTCCTGATGTCCCCCCTCTGCAGCGCATATCAGGGCAGTTTTACCATATCTATTTACAGAGTTAGTATCTGCTCCGGAATCTAGCAGCATGCGTGTCACCTCCTGATGTCCCCCCTCTGCACCGTATATCAGGGCAGTTTCACCATAGCTATCTGCGGAGTTAATATCTGCTCCGGAAGCTAGCAGCATGCGTGTCACCTCGTGGTGTCCATTCTCTGCAGCGCATATCAGGGCAGTTTTTCCTGTGTGGTCTGTCGAGTTAATAATATTAACCCATATATCTTGCCAATTTATGGAAGATTTGTTTTCGTACTTTAATGTGATATCATTATAGAATATTTTCTTATTTTCCAAGTATTTATCGCTTACGTGTTCATAGGTTTCTTCAGATTGATTTAGTAAAAAATTAACACCTTTTTTTGCAAATAATTTAAAAAAAGTATAATTTTGTTTACTCGCCGCTAGATTGATGGCAGTATCGCCCCAACCATCAGTGGCAATCAATAAGTAGGCTCGCTCTGTGTCACTTTCCAGGCCACTGAAGATATTTATCACAGTCTCGTAGTCATTATCTCTCACTGCTGTAATAAATGGCTCAAATATATTTTCTCTTATGTGACGTGTTCTTTCCAAGGCCAGGTTTAAGGTATTAAACTGCTGTGTATTTGAAATGTATTCTTCAAAATACTTGTTTGTGCCACGGACCTCGCCTCTTATATCTAAGAAAGTAGCAAGCATTAGTCCTACCATTGACTTGTCCGAGCAACTCCTCACATTTTCAGTTATTTGGTTAACAATATTGGTATTTCGCTTCTCCAAAGCTATATTCAGCACGGTTCTCCGGGACTTGTCTTTTGCTGATATACAGGACATATAGACTTCCTCGTATATCTCGCTACTTGGGGCACTGAGAAGGACTCCAACAATGCGTGTACTCTGTTCTTCGGCTGCTATATGCCATGGAGTTTTGTTATTGTCGTGGTAGAATAGCTGACGATGTTCAAACCAATGTTGGTATATTATCGGGTGATTTTCCAGTTCTTCGCGAGGTATTGGCGTTGTTTCAAGCTGACTCTCGATGAACATTCTGATTATTTTAAAGTCTGGCTTGAGCAAAAATTTACAAAATTCATTTTTAATCAGTACGTTTTCTTCTTCACTGTTTCTGAACTCTCTTCTGAGCCATCGGACGTAGAAATCAGCACAAAAGTATTCTGGGAACGTGCGGTGAATGAAATCAAAAGTTCCGTCAGCTTTATATTTTATCAGCCCGAGACTACTTATGTCTTTCACTTCATCGATCGTCGTGTCGGATCGTTTTATGTTTGTGAAATATTGCGTAGCGAATGTTGGGTCGATGGTCTGGAAAGCCAAGACACAATGCTTTTCCATTGTTCCTTTAACCATGGAATTAAGTAAGGCTTTAGGTATCTGGTTCAAATTAGTCTTCTGCTCAAAATATATTGTTTTCCTGACTTTAATAAACTGATTATATAAGTCAAAAAGATTAGTGATTTTGCGTAAGTTATTAACTTGTTCTGGATGCAATACAGCCTGTATGGCCTGCTGGAGGAACACGTCCGCCAGAATACGGATTTGCAGCGGGACGCCCATGAAGTTGGCCACGTCAACCCCCAGCACTCCCTCCACCTCATCCCGCAGCTCTCTGGCAAACTTACACAGCCTCTCCTTATCCAGCTCTCCGTGTTCTGGGAGTTCTAAGGCTAGGTGAGGTAGCCAGAAGTTCACCAAATAATCTTCCTGCTTTTCTCTTGTAATTTCTTCCAGTTTTACTGCAAATTCTCCCAAATCTTTTTCGAGACGTTTTTGTTGATATACACGTGTGGTGACTACTGTTTGACACGTTGTTGCCGTTTTTAAATATTTCAAGAGCTTTAACATTTTCACTTGGTTTTCCTCGGAAATCTCGTCAAATGCATCGATCAAAACACAAACCTGCCTCGAATTATCAGATTCGAGGCAATGCTGCAATATACTTCTTAACAACTTTTTATCGGTAGGTAAACCCAATGCATGTATCAAATAATCTGTAACGCATTCCATGGTAAGTCTGATAGGTAATTTTTTGAGACTGTCAGCCTGACCTTTGAAACTGTGGTTAATTCTCAATACCCAGGAGTCTCGAATGAGTTCCGACATGCGCGTCAGGCTGGTGGATTTTCCCATACCGGGATCGGCGGCAATGATGGTCATCTTCTTCTTCATAATGCTGAAGTCTCTTTCCTCGATGGGGTCCCTGTAGTCCATGGTGATGAAGGGGCGAATGGCTTCCAGAGAGCCGTGGGAGTATTGCCAAACCAAACAAGGGTTACCTTCAATCTCAAGCATTGTAAAATAATGTTTGTTGAATAATCCATCTGTATTTATATTTCTGATATTCAATTCGTTAGAACGCTTTTCAATTTGAAAGCAATTTTTTGAGACGAATAAATCCTCATCCTCTTTGGATAATCTGAAGGGTCCAATAAGTGATAATTTATCCACCACATCTTTGAATATAAATAAATCCTTATCTCCGCGGAACTGAACGAATTCATTCATGGATTTAATGATAAATCGACTATTTAACTTCCTGGGGAGGTATACATTTCCATTGTAAACTTCGTTCAGGGTGAAGCCTTCAGCGGATAAACGGAACCAATATATTAGTATATTTGACTCCTCTCGACACTTTTTCAGAAAAAGTTCCTTTCCATCTTCCTCGGTGGTGAATATCCTCCCTCGCGCAGCCTCCACACCCTCCCAGTAGTCATGGCTGAGCTGCTCTGGATCGCTGATCACCAGCAGTGGTAAACCGGCCCCACTGCTCTCCAGTAGTGCCGTCAGCCTCTCCCTGTCTACTAGTTTGTTCCCCTTCGAATAGAGAGTGTCTAATTCGTAAAGTCTCGGAAGGTTGTTTGGGATTGTTTCTATAGTCAGGTTGTCCATCGCTAGTTCCATTAAAATGGGTGAAATCAATTGATTTATTTTCTCGTTGGGAGTTTCACAGTCATTTCTCAGTAAAAGATCGAGGCTGAGCGTTTCTTCACCTATGGTAATTACATCTCTGGAGAATATTTTTTGTCTAGACGAAGGAGTTAGGTCTTCTAGTTTAAATGTTTCCAAAGTCTTAGTTTCAACGGTTAGTTCATATTCGTCATATAATGTTATATCAATTGGTTGTGATAGAATGATCACAAGTTTCTTGTGGTTGAACTTTACTAAATGTTTTAATATTGTTGTCAATTGGTTAGTGATGATACTTGTAGATTCCAAATTAAGAATGATCAGGTTACTGATGTTAACATCAGTCTCGATTAAGCCTTCGAAATCTACAAACTCAGCTAAAGTTGTCAAATGTTTCCAACTCAATATAGTGTGATATTTTTCTTTCAAGTATTTTGCGTCCAAAGTTGTGCTTTCCATGAGAATCAATATATTGTACAATCTGGCGGCTTGAAATTCAAAATCACTGGTCACAATTATTTGTAAAACACGTTTAGAAGATTCCAAGAATGACTTCAATCCCAAGGTGTCTTCGCAGTCCAGGATATCAGGCAAGGTGTTGGTATAGGCCTGTCTAGCCATGTATAAGGGGGCTGACTTTATACTCTGGTTCTGTAAATCCATAGCTTCCATGATCTCTGCGGGAAACCACCGCAATAGTTGTTTAATTAAACGAATAACATTTTCTAAATCTTCCTTCGAATCACAAGTAATAGTGTTTCTTCTCGAATCAATCTCAAATGGTGGAAAATCATTTTTTTCGAGATTATGGCTCGAGCAAAAATTTTCAATTTCAGTTTTTTTCACTATCTCATTAAATTGAAAAAAGCTCAAATTTTCTACAAATTTTAACTCTTCTGTGGAAAATACCCCGAGCGGGCATACTTTTCCCAGCGATTTAACAGTGCTGTATTGAAATATTGGTGTTTCTTCTGAGTGATTGATGTCAGAAGGAGCTTGATTAGCTTCTTGTAAGATAAAGGAATTGCATGACATTTCTCTGTTGTGGTGATAATATAGTTCTCTCCGTCCTTGTGGCCAGTTCCCGATCACATATGTATCCTTCTCATCATCAAAAGCTTTGATGAAAACTTCTAACGCATGTTTGTCTATATTGGGGAAGAGTTTGATTATCTTCGAATCACTCAGGAGAGCGTCCCGTTCAATATGGACTTGAAGTAAGTATCCCACATGTTGGCCAGTGCTGCTTACAAAATTAGGGGCAGCAAAGAAATTGGTTAGATCCAAGTGCTTAGTGCACATTAATCCGTCGTATCTTTTACCATAATTTCTGCGTATCTTGGTTAAGATATCTTCGGTCCCCGGGCTATCTAGAGCTAATGTGTGCGCGTGTAGACCTTCGTCAGGGCTGGCAATCCCACGGAAGCCATCGCCTTCACTCTTCAGATATTTCACAGTGTAGGTGGTAATCCCGGCCAGCCATCCTCCGAGGGAGTGCCCTGTGAAGGACAAAACGAAGCGAACTCCACGTTTTTTATTTACTTCGATGATTACCTCCTTGATCTTATTTGCGAAAGAGACGGCGGAATACATCATGTAGGTATATTTATTGCGGTAAATACCTTGTATGTCAGTCCAGATGACTCTCAAATTCGTAATTTTTGTCCCCCTATGGGCAACTACGATCTGCTGCTGCAAAGGGTTCCAAACCGCGCAACCGTAGTACCCGTTATTGTTGTTTCGTGCCGTGGTGAGCAGGTACCACCCTTCAGGCATTTCCCCCGGACAGTCCGAGTACGCCAGGTTGGCAAAAGCCGCCAATACTTTTTTATCTGGATAAGGTTCCATCGCCAGTTTTATATTGTTATCTACATTGTAAGGGATGTAGGAGATGAGGGTGTTTTGCCAGTCAGAGCAGTACTTCAAGTTCTTGTCTACCTGCATGTTGGAGTGATGGAGATTTCTGGAGACTGATTCTGCAACAAGGACAACAACAGCCAGAGTTGGTATTATGGCACTGCATTAACATAAGGATTTTTGTAGTTTTAAAACATTTCAAACAACAATAAGAAAATTATTGTATTTTCTGTAAAGCTACTGATCTGTAGTTTGTTAAAAGGGTTCCTCACCAAAATGAATTTATTTAAATAATGTTATTGTAGAAAGAAAAAAAAATCAAAAGTAGTTTTTTTCACCGACGTAAATATTTACCAATGTTTTGTATACATGATGAACAACACATGACAAGTACACTTAGAACAGTTGTTTTATATAAAGCTTTAGAATGATAATTAGTAGAAAATAATACAATAAAACAAGGGAATTGGTCTACAACACCGCTGTAGTATCCTGAGATTTAAATTATCTGTATTAAAAAAGTAGTCGATTTTGTGGTACAACTTTTTTAAATTAAGAGTTTCGTTTTCGAGTAAATCCAGTCAAAGTTGGAATTTTTTGTTTAAATTTGAAAAAAATCGGTGAGGGGTTGATATCAGCCAAACAGAGATAAAAAGAGTTGATATGTTCTCTGTGTGCTGTCGATTCACCAGTTCTATATTTGGAGTAAAAAAGCTTTTTTTTCATTTTTAGTCCGATGAAATACGTGTGTGTGTGAGTGCCACCAAAAGTTGGTAGAATGCATTGTCATTGACAACGAGTCTATCTGCCGAGTTTCAGTTCGATCGTATGTCGGGAAGATGGTTAATTTCCACTTCGACGAGTCATGTTCCGTACAATAGCGTCGTCCCGTCAAGCCACAAAAGAATCGGCCTTCCCCTCACAGAGTTGTGGTGCCCCGGCGGATAGAGCCGACGAGTCATGTTCCGTACAATAGCGTCGTCCCGTCAAGCCACACAAGAATCGGCCTTCCCCTCACAGAGTTGTGGTGCCCCGGCGGATAGAGCCGTCGAGTCATGTTCCGTACAATAGCGTCGTCCCGTCAAGCCACACAAGAATCGGCCTTCCCCTCACAGAGTTGTGGTGCCCCGGCGGATAGAGCCGACGAGTCATGTTCCGTACAATAGCGTCGTCCCGTCAAGCCACACAAGAATCGGCCTTCCCCTCACAGAGTTGTGGTGCCCCGGCGGATAGAGCCGACGAGTCATGTTCCGTACAATAGCGTCGTCCCGTCAAGCCACACAAGAATCGGCCTTCCCCTCACAGAGTTGTGGTGCCCCGGCGGATAGAGCCGACGAGTCATGTTCCGTACAATAGCGTCGTCCCGTCAAGCCACACAAGAATCGGCCTTCCCCTCACAGAGTTGTGGCGGATAGAGCCGACGAGTCATGTTCCGTACAATAGCGTCGTCCCGTCAAGCCACACAAGAATCGGCCTTCCCCTCACAGAGTTGTGGTGCCCCGGCGGATAGAGCCGACGAGTCATGTTCCGTACAATAGCGTCGTCCCGTCAAGCCACACAAGAATCGGCCTTCCCCTCACAGAGTTGTGGTGCCCCGGCGGATAGAGCCGACGAGTCATGTTCCGTACAATAGCGTCGTCCCGTCAAGCCACACAAGAATCGGCCTTCCCCTCACAGAGTTGTGGTGCCCCGGCGGATAGAGCCGACGAGTCATGTTCCGTACAATAGCGTCGTCCCGTCAAGCCACACAAGAATCGGCCTTCCCCTCACAGAGTTGTGGCGGATAGAGCCGACGAGTCATGTTCCGTACAATAGCGTCGTCCCGTCAAGCCACACAAGAATCGGCCTTCCCCTCACAGAGTTGTGGCGGATAGAGCCGACGAGTCATGTTCCGTACAATAGCGTCGTCCCGTCAAGCCACACAAGAATCGGCCTTCCCCTCACAGAGTTGTGGCGGATAGAGCCGACGAGTCATGTTCCGTACAATAGCGTCGTCCCGTCAAGCCACACAAGAATCGTCCTTCCCCTCACAGAGTTGTGGTGCCCCGGCGGATAGAGCCGACGAGTCATGTTCCGTACAATAGCGTCGTCCCGTCAAGCCACATAAGAATCGGCCTTCCCCTCACAGAGTTGTGGTGCCCCGGCGGATAGAGCCGACGAGTCATGTTCCGTACAATAGCGTCGTCCCGTCAAGCCACACAAGAATCGGCCTTCGATGAATGAATCTTAAGTTTGCTATATAATAATGTGAATTTAAATAAATATTAGAATATAATTTATTGAATTACTAAAAATATTAGCATGAGACTCAGTATTCAAATAAAAAACATATAGGTACTCAAGGTGTGACTAATCTCTAAGAAGAAATAATAATTCGGTAAAATAATTGTCGTTATTATAAGATGAGTCACTAAAAGAAGTGTCACATTATAAATCAAAATGTAAAGAGTTATTAAGTGCTGAGATTTGTAACAATTTATAAGGAGCATAACTTATCAGGTAAATTTCACACGAAGTTGTCACAAATTAAAAGCACAGATTTAAAAGTAAACGATTATTTATTATTAAATAAATGTGGCAATTTTGTATTCTCGTTAAAAACATCAATTCAAGAGATTTTTTTAAGACAGTGAAGATTGCATGCAAGTGGCTCATTTCTTTTTCACTTATCATTATATTTATAGTAGGTGTCTCTCAATACAAATACGTAGGAAAGTTGAGTTAAATAACTAAACATGAATCGATGTAAGTATTTTGTCATCAGAAGAACTTTATGAAAAAAAAATCGCAAATGAATTTAAATTACATAGAGCTACAATTAGAGGCGTCAAAACATGTTCCACTATTAGAACGCGAAAAGCGGTGCGCGTAGACCGGATTTGGTACTTTTAGTTAGAGCGTTGAGAGAGTTGGAGGTAAAAAAGAGTAACCTTTATTTTCGCTTCAAGTCTCATCTAAATAAAACACATCAATGGTAAATTATTATTATTATTATTATGTAATGAGCAGGCAGCATTCTGCTGATGCGCTCATATCTGATTTGACAACAAGTTTGCCAGTAATTGAGTTGTTAAGTTTGAACTAAGTCCTTTCTTCTCTCCAAATGTGAATCCAATAGAGCTTTGAATTGATTTATATTTGTTGCATCAATGACATGTTGTGGGAGTTTGTTCCAAGATAATAAATGATGGTTTTCATGTGTATTTTTAAAATTGGGTTCGGAATTCGTTCCACGATATCTCGTATATATATCGCGTTTTATATAACTCCATATTGCTCGCCATACAATCCCATACAGACCTGTCACTCCTAAAATACATAAAGGGGTGACAGCTGATTACGCTTTAAGTTCAGAGCGTTTTAAATAACTCCATATTGCTCGCCATACAATCCCATACAGACCTGTCACTCCTAAAATACATAAAGGGGTGACAGCTGATTACGCTTTAAGTTCAGAGCGTTTTAAATAACTCCATATTGCTCGCCATACAATCCCATACAGACCTGTCACTCCTAAAATACATAAAGGGGTGACAGCTGATTACGCTTTAAGTTCAGAGCGTTTTAAATAACTCCATATTGCTCGCCATACAATCCCATACAGACCTGTCACTCCTAAAATACATAAAGGGGTGACAGCTGATTACGCTTTAAGTTCAGAGCGTTTTAAATAACTCCATATTGCTCGCCATACAATCCCATACAGACCTGTCACTCCTAAAATACATAAAGGGGTGACAGCTGATTACGCTTTAAGTTCAGAGCGTTTTAAATAACTCCATATTGCTCGCCATACAATCCCATACAGACCTGTCACTCCTAAAATACATAAAGGGGTGACAGCTGATTACGCTTTAAGTTCAGAGCGTTTTAAATAACTCCATATTGCTCGCCATACAATCCCATACAGACCTGTCACTCCTAAAATACATAAAGGGGTGACAGCTGATTACGCTTTAAGTTCAGAGCGTTTTAAATAACTCCATATTGCTCGCCATACAATCCCATACAGACCTGTCACTCCTAAAATACATAAAGGGGTGACAGCTGATTACGCTTTAAGTTCAGAGCGTTTTAAATAACTCCATATTGCTCGCCATACAATCCCATACAGACCTGTCACTCCTAAAATACATAAAGGGGTGACAGCTGATTACGCTTTAAGTTCAGAGCGTTTTAAATAACTCCATATTGCTCGCCATACAATCCCATACAGACCTGTCACTCCTAAAATACATAAAGGGGTGACAGCTGATTACGCTTTAAGTTCAGAGCGTTTTAAATAACTCCATATTGCTCGCCATACAATCCCATACAGACCTGTCACTCCTAAAATACATAAAGGGGTGACAGCTGATTACGCTTTAAGTTCAGAGCGTTTTAAATAACTCCATATTGCTCGCCATACAATCCCATACAGACCTGTCACTCCTAAAATACATAAAGGGGTGACAGCTGATTACGCTTTAAGTTCAGAGCGTTTTAAATAACTCCATATTGCTCGCCATACAATCCCATACAGACCTGTCACTCCTAAAATACATAAAGGGGTGACAGCTGATTACGCTTTAAGTTCAGAGCGTTTTAAATAACTCCATATTGCTCGCCATACAATCCCATACAGACCTGTCACTCCTAAAATACATAAAGGGGTGACAGCTGATTACGCTTTAAGTTCAGAGCGTTTTAAATAACTCCATATTGCTCGCCATACAATCCCATACAGACCTGTCACTCCTAAAATACATAAAGGGGTGACAGCTGATTACGCTTTAAGTTCAGAGCGTTTTAAATAACTCCATATTGCTCGCCATACAATCCCATACAGACCTGTCACTCCTAAAATACATAAAGGGGTGACAGCTGATTACGCTTTAAGTTCAGAGCGTTTTAAATAACTCCATATTGCTCGCCATACAATCCCATACAGACCTGTCACTCCTAAAATACATAAAGGGGTGACAGCTGATTACGCTTTAAGTTCAGAGCGTTTTAAATAACTCCATATTGCTCCCCATACAATCCCATACAGACCTGTCACTCCTAAAATACATAAAGGGGTGACAGCTGATTACGCTATAAGTTCAGAGCGTTTTAAATAACTCCATATTGCTCGCCATACAATCCCATACAGACCTGTCACTCCTAAAATACATAAAGGGGTGACAGCTGATTACGCTTTAAGTTCAGAGCGTTTTAAATAACTCCATATTGCTCGCCATACAATCCCATACAGACCTGTCACTCCTAAAATACATAAAGGGGTGACAGCTGATTACGCTTTAAGTTCAGAGCGTTTTAAATAACTCCATATTGCTCGCCATACAATCCCATACAGACCTGTCACTCCTAAAATACATAAAGGGGTGACAGCTGATTACGCTTTAAGTTCAGAGCGTTTTAAATAACTCCATATTGCTCGCCATACAATCCCATACAGACCTGTCACTCCTAAAATACATAAAGGGGTGACAGCTGATTACGCTTTAAGTTCAGAGCGTTTTAAATAACTCCATATTGCTCGCCATACAATCCCATACAGACCTGTCACTCCTAAAATACATAAAGGGGTGACAGCTGATTACGCTTTAAGTTCAGAGCGTTTTAAATAACTCCATATTGCTCGCCATACAATCCCATACAGACCTGTCACTCCTAAAATACATAAAGGGGTGACAGCTGATTACGCTTTAAGTTCAGAGCGTTTTAAATAACTCCATATTGCTCGCCATACAATCCCATACAGACCTGTCACTCCTAAAATACATAAAGGGGTGACAGCTGATTACGCTTTAAGTTCAGAGCGTTTTAAATAACTCCATATTGCTCGCCATACAATCCCATACAGACCTGTCACTCCTAAAATACATAAAGGGGTGACAGCTGATTACGCTTTAAGTTCAGAGCGTTTTAAATAACTCCATATTGCTCGCCATACAATCCCATACAGACCTGTCACTCCTAAAATACATAAAGGGGTGACAGCTGATTACGCTTTAAGTTCAGAGCGTTTTAAATAACTCCATATTGCTCGCCATACAATCCCATACAGACCTGTCACTCCTAAAATACATAAAGGGGTGACAGCTGATTACGCTTTAAGTTCAGAGCGTTTTAAATAACTCCATATTGCTCGCCATACAATCCCATACAGACCTGTCACTCCTAAAATACATAAAGGGGTGACAGCTGATTACGCTTTAAGTTCAGAGCGTTTTAAATAACTCCATATTGCTCGCCATACAATCCCATACAGACCTGTCACTCCTAAAATACATAAAGGGGTGACAGCTGATTACGCTTTAAGTTCAGAGCGTTTTAAATAACTCCATATTGCTCGCCATACAATCCCATACAGACCTGTCACTCCTAAAATACATAAAGGGGTGACAGCTGATTACGCTTTAAGTTCAGAGCGTTTTAAATAACTCCATATTGCTCGCCATACAATCCCATACAGACCTGTCACTCCTAAAATACATAAAGGGGTGACAGCTGATTACGCTTTAAGTTCAGAGCGTTTTAAATAACTCCATATTGCTCGCCATACAATCCCATACAGACCTGTCACTCCTAAAATACATAAAGGGGTGACAGCTGATTACGCTTTAAGTTCAGAGCGTTTTAAATAACTCCATATTGCTCGCCATACAATCCCATACAGACCTGTCACTCCTAAAATACATAAAGGGGTGACAGCTGATTACGCTTTAAGTTCAGAGCGTTTTAAATAACTCCATATTGCTCGCCATACAATCCCATACAGACCTGTCACTCCTAAAATACATAAAGGGGTGACAGCTGATTACGCTTTAAGTTCAGAGCGTTTTAAATAACTCCATATTGCTCATAGAGATAGAGATTTCAGTCTGCCTCGGAATCAAGTTATTGATAGATTAATGATGGATAAATCAACAAACGCGATTGGTTCCCAGTTCCCACACAGACATCGAGGTTCAACTCTCTGTCTAGCTAAGTCCTCCATCACTGTACAAGCAACACGCACCCACTATGATGATGGTAAAAGGAGGAATTATTCAAATATTGTCAGGTTATTCATAACCCCGGAATGTTTCTTAAAATTGTAATAATAACATAGTTTTTCCCTGTAGCTCATATATTGAATTATTACGTATTACGGAGTCTGTTGTTATCGCTAGCGGAAACGGAGCATGTTGCCAAGAACTATAAATAGGAATTAATCACGGACCGGCCAATCTCTGCGGTTAGAGCTTCATTATAAACTTAATCAAATTGAGTCAAATGTTTTATTTGTGTTTCGAAATTATTATTGTCTTTTATCCAGTTGTAAAAAATTGATAATAATTTCTGGTCCAACGACGCAAAGGATCACGATGGAGTACTGATACCAACCCTGAAGTATGACAGTGAGGCAAGGAATTGTCAGAGGATGAAAGTAGCATGTGTGTTAGAACGTCAAACGTGAACCTAAAGTCTAAGTATATTTAAATATCCGTTGAGCGCCGGCGTATTCAATAATAATTAGTAATCTGTAAACAATACTCGGCTGTTGGTACCTACAGATACAGATGTCGCGGGAGATCCACAGTTCATAGGTTCATTGTACAAATGACAGAACAAAGCAGACATCAAAAACATCGTTCCGTACAAAGACATGATATAGGTACTTAGTAAGTTACCTCTTGGTTACGCTCTTGCACCTATTGTCCAAAAGCAATATTACTCATATTTCTATTTGCGTCTTAATACAATCTTATTTTATTAGACAAATGTTTTATAAACTTTAAGTAACTTTTCGTAAGCTCACTTTTTTGTAGTTTCATATAAAAATAATTAATTAAAAATTAACAAAGTTTCTTTTTTTCAAATTGCAGTCGGAATCATTGGTTTCATAGAGGTACACATTTTAATTTGTCTGTTGAAAAATTCTAAATTCGAATATAAAGCGTGGTGTTTTCTCTTTCTGACAGCGTTTATATCATATTTTTCCCCACCACCGAAAGACACATAGATTTCTGTGAGACAACACGAGTTGTTCCCAGAAGCGAACAAATTAGCCTAAATAACCTAAAGAATTGAAACTCTCAGAGTAATTAACTTGTAATATGCTTACCTATAGCGGTGGTCTCTTGTTTCTGTGCTTGCTCCTTCTTTTAGTACAGATTTGATTTTAATTGAACGTTCTTCTCAATCACGAATCACAAAATCAACAGGTCAACGACGAAACTTAGTAAAACACTCTCAATATCTCAGTTCGCTTTGATTCTAATTTACAATAATAATGAAACCCGTGTATTGTTAAAGAGTTTAATGAAGAAATCTGGCTTACAAGTTGTAGCGTGCTTTGAAGGCGTGTACGTGGAAGACAAGCGTGAGATAGGGTTTTTCGTTTACATTCGTGACGAATCACGGCTATTTTTAACATTGATGTCATTCCAGTGTTGTGATGGTTAGAGAAATTTCACCCTAGATCAAGGGGAGAAAAAACTTTTTTAGGGAAAAGTAAAAAAGCATACAAATCTCAGGAAATTCTGAAATGTTGACCACAAGTTCAATATTCTTAGGAAATTTTGAAATATTCTAAACAAATATTTGTCTGAAATTTTTTAATTTAAATTCAATTTTTGTTCTCAGTTAATTTTGCTTGGGAATCTATAGCTTGAAATACTTCACTTTGCAAGTGGGAAAATACAATTTAAAAATATTAAATAAAATTTTGAAAAAACAGTTCAATTGGTTTAAGCCTTAATTTTTTTAAATTTTTATTGGGTGCTCGCGTATTGACCGTTTTATTATTTTCTTACAGATGCTGTCAGCAAGTCTGAGAATTTGTGTGAATTTCCGCTTTTGTAATGGTACACCGTACGTTTTGTAATGAAATCTATGTAATGTTTACGTTTGTTTGTGGCCGCCCAGAGAAACTTAGTCTTAGATGGATTCAGCTTCAGCTTGTTTGAAGACATCCAACGAGTTATTGCTTCTAGACATTCAGTTATACGGATCTTGAGACTATTGATTTCGTTTGGAGCACAGTAACAATAAACTTGCTGATCTTCAGCGTTGGAGTGAGACAAGAGACCAAATGACTTGATTATTTTGGCGACATTATTTGTAAAAAGGATGAAGTGGACCCAAAACGGATCCCTGGGGTACCCCTGAAGAAATTGTTCAATAGATGGTGCCAATAAACATTATATTTTCGGTACGTTAAGGCGATGCACTACGTAGTAATGCAAAATCATGTGTTTTTGGTTTGAAAATTTGGTCGCCTAGAAATGTTTCAGTTGCTTTAATTTAATACTGCGAGTAGAATACATCTTGGCCTTTAAAATAGTCGAGTATTTTTTAGATGTATTTTTATAAGCCCAGAAAAAATAATGTATAAGGCCCATGAAAACTGCTTTAATGTTCAAAATCTCCTACTTACGAACACATTTTCGGTTAAGATTTTATTGCATAATGTGGTAATTTAGGGTATTTATAAATATAAATTTATGAAAAAATTAAATATTTATGCCTGAACACCCACAAAATAAAATAAAAGGCACTTTTTGGCAATGTTTTTTTCTTGCTTAAATCAAAACAGGCGGATGGTGTTAAGCTGGAATTTAAACCTTATCGCCATTTACGCAAGGGCTGTTAGTGATAGCGGCTCGATTTAAAATATTATACGACGTAGTGCATCGACTTAAATAATTATTTTCTCCCGAGATGTAAGGAAATTTCCCAAGACATCACATCACCGGTGAAACATGACATGGCGGCTGACTGATCACGTGAGTGGCTTACACACGAATACACGCGCTCTCGTTGGTTGCTTTTCGCCGCCATATTTCAAATCTCCCAGTTGAAATTGCGTGAAATAGAAATGAATGAATCAGTATTGGGTGTGACTCACATTTCACAGATTGTTCAATTCTAAAGAAGAAATGAGTACATAAGTCAACATCTCTGTACTTTGCACCATTCGGGACAAAGTTGGTAACTACGCGAGACGCAATGTTTTGAGGGGAGCGCTAGTGTAGGTTAGTTTTAGGTCCTAACTTTCAAATTGTTTTATCATGCTCCGTTTTATCAGGTTACCGTACAAATAAATGCAATGGTAAGATACCTATCACAATTTTGTTGTACTCTTTCTCAATTATATTATTCTCTTATTAATCTTATATTTATTTATTTATTGCTACCTCTAGTTTATAATAATATAGGTACATCACCAACCTCTCAGTTTCCATCGCGACCGTTTCTTGTTTTTCTCTGTCGTCTTCTGTTTCATATTTTCACTGAGAGTTATTATTTTCAATAATTAATATGCATAAATAATATTCTGGGTTCAGAGCTAATAAGCTACCTCTACAAATGTATAATGCTTTGCACACGTTTCAAACCATTGCCGAAAGTATTATAAGTTCAATTGTCTCAACTCTTAGACGAATTTAATTAGAATGATTCACATTTCCTTAAATTTAAAATGGAATTTCAAACAAAATTGTTCAAAACCATCAATGAAAAACGCTCTTCGGTAAATATTTACCTACGACTACCGTTTTTAACACGAATTTAAAAATAAACAATCATTTGATTCACCCTAATGACAATAAACAACAACATTTTGCATTTACGATTTTGAAAAATATTGATATTTAATATTATTTACGTAAATAATAATTTACGAGAAAATTTTCATTTTTACACACCGAGTTCTCGCATAGTTCGCGTTTGTTTTACCTAGTGTAGGACACTGCCAACATAACAATTAAAAAACACAATCATAGTTTTTTATATCATAGAAATAAAAAAACATTTTTTTTAAATGATGTGTTAATTTATTTATGCACGAAAAATATTGTATATAAAAAACCCATTATTTATTAAAATTAACGTATTAAGGGAAGGTTTTTTTATAAGTAAATAGCATAACCTATAATAACCTAACCTATCCCAACCAAAGATATTAGAAGAACGAGATATGCTATGTTGGCCGCCGGACCGTAGCCGGAGTACTACCTAATTAGGGTACTTTGAACGGTATCGGGACGTGTACGCACAGAAATCTGTTGTATGTATTAGTGCGGATACCTTAGCGTAAGCGAAGGTGTGCAGTAGTATTGGTGAACAAAACCGGCGACACTCGGCAAAACAATTCCACACAGTATGAACTGTTCATAGCACATCTCGTTCTTCTAATATCTTTGATCCCAACCAATAATAACCCAACCTACCCTATACTAACCTAACGTATCCTATAATAACCATCCAACCTAACCTAACCTATCCTAATATAACATAAAATAATCCAACCTAACCTAACCTATCCTAATCTAACATATAATAATCCAACCTAACCTATCCTTATCTATCCTATAATAATCCAACCTAACCTAACCTATCCTATAATAATCCAACCTAAACTATCCTATAATAACCCAACCTAACCTAACCTAACCTATCCTAATCTAACATATAATAATCCAACCTAACCTAACCTAACCTATCCTAATCTATTCTATAATAATCCAACCTAACCTAAAATGAAAACATTTAATTTTAAAAAAATCGTAGTAAACCTTTAAATATTAAGAAACTAAATTCATATGATGTTTGGTATCAAAGTTGATCGCCTAACAATTAACGGGTGCTTCTCAGCGTTCTCGAATACTTGTCTATTATGCAGATTATGCCTTTCATGTTTCCTACACTTCAACTCACTTCAACTACAGTAACTACACCAAACTACACAAACAAACGCGAAGTATGCGAGAACTCGGTGTGTCAAAATGGTGTGTTGTACGGAAAATTTTCTCGTAAATTATTATTTACGTAAATAATGTTAAATATCAATATTTTTCAAAATCCTAAATGCAAAAAGTTGTTGTTTATTGTCATTAGGATGAATCAAATTGTTTATTTTTGAATGAATGAATGAATTTGAAATTAAAATTTTGAAATTAAAAACAATCAACAATTTGAATGAATCAAATTGTTGACTGTTTATTTTTAAATTATTGTTAAAAACGGTAATCGTAGGTAAATAATTACCCGCTTTTCGAATGAACTATTTATTTTCAAATTAATATTATTGCCAAATATATGACTAAAATAGCATATATTTTTAGCAATAATAAAACGCAAAATGATGAAATATAATGGTGACCACATAAATAAATAAAAAACATTTTCATAAGGTGATTTTTCAACACATACATATTGTTCACATACATATTCATCATATGATAACTGTACGTGAACAAATTTTTCCCCAACAATTAAAATTACAATGAACTTTACGATTCAATCCTTCAAAAATGTATCTGACAATACTATAGATACTGTATTACCAACTGTAGTTCATTTGCTATGTGAAATTAATCACTTATTAGCAGATGATTCCAAAATGCAAAAAAAATCTGTTTTTAATAGAACAATTAAAGTTATTAAATCGAAAATCTGGGGTGTTAAGAAATTCAGCACGTTTTGTAATCTTCAGTAGCATTTTGTATTCTATTTCACCTCATTCATATAAATTCCTACGAGGTTCAGATCATTCAACTTTTCCTCATCCTAGAACTAAGAAGAGTTTGCTCCAGTTTTCAAACAAAATCACTAAACGAACAGGGCGATAGTAATTTTGATTTGAATGTAACATTGATGACAGATTAAATACATATAGAGCCATATTTAGATTACCGCGGAGGCAGCTTACAATAGCAGGAATAGCTTACAATAGCAGGAATAGCTTACAATAGCAGGTATAGCTTACAATAGCAGGAATAGCTTACAATAGCAGGAATAGCTTACAATAGTGAAAACGCAGCTACTACTGCCCGTGTCTTCATGATTCAAAGTTTACTCTCTCGTTATAAAGAAGTTGTCCAAATTTCTCTTGTTCTGGATTGTATAAAACATTTACTGAGAAGGATTTTTAGCAAACAGAAGCCAGTCTCCTTATTCTTACATACCTCGCAGGTTATTGTGCCCGAATCCTGTTCCAATTCCATCACTATCGATAAAATGTTAGAGAGAGATTGTAGTTACTCGTTAATAAGGAATATGGATGGAGGTGGTTTATTATGTCCTCACCCTGACATCGTCAATGCAAGAATTCATGACTATTTTACCGTTCAAAAGCTTTTATCAACTTAATTGGAGAATATATTTAGATTACGATAACCAGCGAGAATTAGTCATACAGATAGAGATTTTAATTGTTCTGCTGGACATTCTTCAAATATTATTTTTCAATATTTAATCAGATCCTCTACAAATTCATTGTTAAATAATTATGTCAAAAAAAGAAATGAAAACTAAAAAAGTTGTGAAAAATCGCTAAAATTACACAGTAAAAAAAAACATTCTTGACTGATTGATGTACACCATTACCTACTGGTACACCATTACTGGTACACCATTACAGGTACACCATTACAGGTACACCATTCCCTCATTTGACTCAACGGAATATTCCAAACAAATAAATACGATATCAAAACTATATACCTAAAGTATTTATATGTGTACTAGTTATAGTTATTTGTATTTTCAGATCCACCCACACTAGCTGCCCAGCAAACCTCTGCAGAAGAACAACAGACTGCAGAAGACTGCTACACATTATTTTCAGATCCAATAACTACACAACATATATTACATATTTATTTATTTTACGCCTATTAAGACTTTTACATACATATATTACAATATTTAAGAAATTATACTCGTAAATACTGCAGGAAATGACTATTTAAAACACATATATATAAAAAAAATATTGTTGAATTTGATCCACACAGTATGTAGGTACAAAATATAAATATAAAAAATCCAAAATATTTTTTTTCTTTCAGCCGACAAAATACTGTTAACTTGCAAAATACTGTAATACTGTCAATTTAAATAGCTTTATCAAAATATTCCCCTACTTGATGAAAAAAACTTCAATAAGATATGTTTATATATTGAAGTTGATGTACTAAATATGTCAACAACATCGGAGTATTAGTTTCCTAGCTGTTGAATCCGTCGCATAGGAGTGTGATATTGGGACGTTGATATAGAATTGCTACAATAACATGGTTGGTGTATGAAAAGAGATTACATATAATAAATCACGGGTATCAAACATTGAATTAATGATTTTATACAAACAGGTTAAATCGGAAATGATTCTACGATCAGATAATTTTATTAAATTTAATGAACAAAGTACGTTATCGTAATTAAGGTTTTCTCTAGGAATGCCCATTTTAAAATTTACATATCTTAAAAATTTGTTTTGGATTCTTTCAATCGCATGTGAATGAACCTCATAATTTGGGGACCAAACCGTGGAATTGTATTCTACATGACTCAATACATTATAATATAATTATTCTGTTTTTCTCAAATGAGGCAATCTAATTCTTTTTACATTTCTGGTTTCAAAATTTGTGTTTTTTTTAAAAACAATTTCATTCATTATTTTGGCATTTGGTTTTTCATAATTTTATGTATAAAAATGAACACTTAGCTCTTCTCTCATTTGATTTATTTTGTATACTTGCCTTTCCTTAGTGTACATCTCATTAGTTTGTTCAAGTTTCCTTCATTGACCAAATATAATAGCTAGTAGCAGTAATCTAACTATAGCAGATAAAACACGCTGCCAAGGGATTTTTGCTCCTAGGCCCTGCAGGCGGCATTAAAATCAATATAGTAAAGTTCTCTGATAGTAGATTTTTCCTCTTTGTATGTACAAAATGTCTAATAGAATCTGTGCAAAAATTTACTTATCACCTGATAGGTACCTATTAGGCTAAGTGACCATTGATGATGTGGAAGGAATTTTTTTAATTTGTTTTGGAAAAAAAAAACATCAAAAAGGTCACTGGAGACCAAAATTTCTTGTACATTTTCTGCTCCAAATAATGTCAGGAATTATCAGTTAAAGTAAGTCAAGTACGTCCATTAACACCTGTACGAGTATATATCATTTAAGATTCATATTTTTGCTTTTTATGAAAGCTAAAAGGAACCGATTCCAAAAATAGCCGCCTCCCAGAAAAATCAGAAAATTTAAGCTCGGAAAAAAATGTATATTTTTGTTATAAGTTGAATTGCATGAAGTTTAGAAATTTCAGTGATGAGAAATTTTTTTTTCTGGAAAATTGGTGCTAGGAAAATAGGAAATATTTACAGAAACATACCTTTTTGATATATAATGTGAAATTTGATAATTTTCCACTGTGGGAATATTTTATTTTCCAAAAAAAAAATTCTCAGTAAATTGGAAAATTTAAGCTCGAAAAAAAATTGTCTTTTTGTTACTACATGAAGTTGGGAAATTTTATCTATTTCTGAAAAAAAATTTCCAGAAACTTTTAAATTTAGGAAATTTCCATTTTGGGAAATTTTTAGTTTTCTGAAAAAAATTCTCCTGGGAAATTTGGAATATCGGAAAATGGGTCAAGGAATTTTTATAAAAACGTTTTTTTTTTTTATTATGTGAAGTTTGGAAATTTTTATTTTCCTGAAAGATTATGATTGGAAAATGGATGAGGAAATTTTATTTTTGTATTTGAAACTGAAAAGTTGGTAAATTTGTTTTTGACAATTTCTCATCGGGGAAAAGCATTTCAACGGTTCTTTCAACAATCAAAACTGAACAAACATTCTGATACTCTTACTATCAGATGTGAAGCAACTATACTTTTATAAATGAGCTCTGTACTAATTACTATTTAGTTTATTTCTTAGTCTTATGTATCCCTTATATATTTATATGTACCAATGTGCTGTACTTATCAATGTTGCATTTTTAACAAAGGAATGGAATGATTTTTAACTAAGAAAATTTCTCTCATTTAATAACTCATCAATTCATTTACCTTTTTTTTACTTCAGTCAGTATTTAGTATAATATTATCACATATTTTGCTATAATTGGCTAGAAATTACATTGTATAATACACACTCATCAGCCTTTAGCGGCGGCCATCTTGATTCAGTGTCCTGGCCTGGGGATCTAGGAGGTATTGGGTGGAGAGGGGAGCATTCGTCACCGTTCGTTCCTTGCATTATAAACAAAAAAAGCCAACTAAATGTTGCCACAATCAAAGATAATTAAAATACATTTTTTAATAACAATTTAATTTATTATATAACACAGTAAATATTTAAAAAAAATAATTATTATTTACATCAATGATCACTAATCTATAATTCTTGTTAAATATAAAAATAACTCTTATTGACAACGGGTATATAATATAATCATGAAGAAATCCATAAGAAACCACCCAAATTACAATAATATATTCTAAATATTGTTTTTATTTTGGAGTTTAAAAAATAACTTAGTAAATAGACATTATTTTAACTCATTATTTAAATATTGTCAAAATGTTATTAAATAGGTCATAAAAACAGTTATTAGCAAATTGGTATGAAGAAAGTCATTAAAATAAGTAAGTTTTGTGTACAATATAAATTGCAGATAATATAATTAAATGTAATTGTTTAGATAGGTACGAATATGGAAATTAAATACATCTGCACTTAGATGGGCAATAAGAATAATCAATTTAACAGTAACTAGAAACATACAACTTTACATGTAGATATGACTGCAAATAAACCAAAGTTAGTTATTACAAATAATTATTAACGTCTTTTTGAGATTTTACATGAAAATAATATTTTAAAACTATTTACGCTCTATTATTTGCTTTATGCTATTGGTAGAAAACATTATATTAAGTTAAAACAATAATAATTTACTATCCCCTCAGGCCTCTGGCATATTCTATCAGAAGGTCGGAGTGTTTCCGCTTTAATAAAATAAATACTTAAATTTAATTTAATTCTACATTTTAATCCCTTTACACACGAGTGTTAGACTCTCGTAAAGGTAAACATGTTTAATTATTATTTGAAATATGTTCTTATTATGTAAATTTAAATAATCATATTGTATTTTATAAAATATTTAAAAAAAAGAAAAAAACTTTATTTTTTTTAATTAAATTTAAAAATGGCACATTTTCCTTATTGTATTAAAAATTACAGATGGCGAAAAAAAAATTAAAAACATAGTTTTTTAGACAAATATATTTACAAACATAATTTTCACCTCACTTTATGTCATTTCATATATTCACAAAGATTCATAATTTTTAAAAAATTATTCTAATTTCGGTTCGTTTCATTCCAAAAGGTGTACATTTTCAGTATCATATGCTTAACTTCTAGATTTGAATATAAAGCCTAGTGTTTTTTTTAATGTGAAACGTCACGAGAGCTCTCCTGTCTGTACAGTGTAGTGCAAGGGAACTATGTCGCCACCCGGTTGGGCAACATTGCGAGCCGGGTTAAGGTAGGGGCTATAAGAAGGGTTTTTTGATGCAGTTCTTGAAGGTTCATATGAGAGAGGAAAAACAGATTGTTTCTAACACAGTTTAGAGAATATTTCTCACCTCATTCATATGAGAGCCTCAGTGGTCAAGGGGTTAGAATCTCGACTAGCAAGCTGGAGGTCGCGGGTTCAAATCCCGACGTGCACAAGTAAATTTATTTTAAATAATATACAGTGTATTTGTGTCACGTTCCAGAGTGGAAGATACTCTCAGTATCGCCCTGGTGTAAGACCACCATTCAGAATTCAATAGTTGACCAGATCTGGAGAGCCAGGTACTTCCCCAGCTTTCTTTTCCTCATCTCCTTCCCCTCCCCCTACCTTCAGTCTCACAACATACCCCGCATGGGAATGCCATAGTTGACTGGTTCTAGACGGTTGGGAGCAGTTGAGACTCTTGCGCGGTTTCACATTTAAACATTTATACAGAACTCATTCACGTAAAAGGTAGGAAGCAAAAATATTCTCAGGAACCGGTTCTTTTTTATCAGAATTTCTAGCTACCCCCAAGATGGAACAATGTATGTTTTTAAAACTGCTTGCCCTCCAACACCATGAACCAAAAAACCCATGGACGGAGCTATTCGAGAACACTTTGAAGCCGCGGGGTGATGGGGAAGATGTGTGAAACGTCATCTCTTGTCTCATCAAATACCCCAAAAGATCATAAGCTGTTATAACTGCATTAACAACACACAAACAGAATTATAATAGTTCATTATGCACCACTTTACATGGCTGATGGCTGCCAGGCAATTTCCCCTCACCCTTGATTTGGCTTCAATGCCATTCATACAACATCTCTGTCCAGGACTTGTTCGGTCCATGTCCAATACACCTATCATTATATTATTACAATTTGAGTCTTGTTAACTGACAGTTGACATTTGTACTATTTAAACAACTGATTACAGTTACTAACTGTTCACTGTTTCACATGTCAGTAAAGAACACTTTTATAGATGAAATTAATCAGTTTACATATTTAAAAAATAATCATGAAAACTGCTTCAACTTTGAAGGAATCAATAACAAAAATGATGCATGATTGTATTTTGAAAAGATTGAAGATGCTACCTATTAAAAATGTAAAAAAAAAACCTTAAATGCATTACAAGTATTTCCTGAACCACAATAAAATCATCATTCGCATATTTGCACATTTCTATTGAAGATTAACACTTGGTCTTATGTGTGAACCTTCTGGCTTCCAGTCTTGGATATGGTCTCCTTCAAATGCCTCGAGCTTTGACAATTCTCGCGCCATTCACCCATCGGAAGCCGCCAATTCTCTTTAGGTCTGCAGCCCATCTCATCTGTGAGCCATCTCCGTTTCTTCTTTGTCGCCTCCTGATGATGCTGTAATTAAAAATGTCGTCCGTTAGTCGTGTCATATTACAGAGCAAATTTATGAAACCTGATTATTTCTGATGCAATTTAAAATAAAATCCATTTTGTAATAATACATAGGTTAATTTCACTAACAGCTCGACGGGTTAATTTCGCAGGCGGTTAAATGAGGAAATAACTTATGTTTTAACCCCTTCAAAATATCCACACTAGCGACCTCACCGACTGCAAATAAAGTTAAGTTTGTCAAACTGTATAGACTAGCGTTTTATGTTTTATAAGTACATTATGTTTTATTTTAAATATAAATTCATTATCACCCCCCACCCCCACCCCCAAATACACAAGTACAGTTATTGAGGACATCTTTAGAATTGTTATCTCTTTGTTAAGTGAATACCGCACAAGAGTCCCAATTGCTCCCGACTGTCTGGAGTCAGTGAGTTTATGGAATCCCTAATTTGGATACGTTGTGAGGCTCAAGTGAGTGGGGACGGGAAGGAGATAAGAAAGAGGAAGGTTGGCGATTAATGACATCTCTATCGCAACTAACTATAAAAGTAGTGTAATATAATATGGTAAAATTTATTTAAAAAAATCAGTCACTCCGGGTTTACTGTTCTTACTGTTACTGTTTACTGTTCTTACTGTTACTGTTTACTGTTCTTACTGTTACTGTTTAGCTGCTCCAGAACTTTTTTAACCCTTAAGTTGCCGAAAACCCCTCAGTGTTCAGATTTAACCCGTTAGTGCACAAATCGATTTTTTTTTCATTTCTCCGTGTGATGCAGATTCACCGGTTTACCGCTTGTACTACGAGTTTCCGGACACTGTGTATAAGTAGGGAAGTAATTTAACAATATCTGCATTTGTTCCTCTGTATCTAATATTTGAATGAATAAATAAAACAATATATAATGGTGTAAATACGATATAATATAATTAGCAACATTACCGAGTTGTAAACAGTGTCAGTATCGCCCTTGTGTGAATAGAATCACTGCTTTAACTGGGTCTATCCGTGCTAAGTGACCAGGTCTGAATAGGCAGGTTTCACTTTCCCCATCTCTTTTTCCTGTTCACTTCCTTCAGTCTGAAATGGGAATGCCATAGTCTCACTGGCTCTGGGCAGTTGGCACTCTTGTGCGGTAATCAAGTAAATGTTAAAAGTAGTAGTTTAAAATGATTTATTTACTTGAGGGATTGAAGTGCGTGGTGCGTGGTGGGTGGTGCGTGGTGCGTGGTGCGTGGTGTTTGGAACGTGGTGCGGAGACAGTAAAAACAATTAGCAACACAGTGTCCGGAAACTAGTAGGACCCAGAACCATGAACCCTTTCAATCTAAGTATTTAGGTTTTCCACACTTGAGCACACTTCCCGACATGTGATCGAGCTGTAACTCGGCTGATAGACTCGTTGTCGATGACAATGCATTCTATCAACTTTCCGTGGCTTTGTTTCAACTTTCAGTTGATTTAAAAAATAAGTTCTTTAGTTTTTTTCGGTAGCTAAAGGGTTAATAATCCTTTTGAAAGCAGGTCTATGCTTCGACGCCTATTAAACTGTGACGACTTCGCTGGACAGGACGCGTTTCTACCAACAATGGAAGAGAGGTGTCCAGTGAGAGAGAATTCCCTTCAGCAGGAATATGGGAGGCCTACACTTGGTGGCTGCATGTGTGGAGGCAAACACCGCAGTCCTGGCCGTGAGGAACTGGAGGGAGACAGCAGGACATTTCCTATAGGTGGACAACTCTCTTGAAGGGTTGCATGAGGTGTGTATCTACGTGGATTTGAAAAGACTCGGTGGGCTGTCATTTCAATTCGCATTTTAAATTTACACAATAGATATTGTAAAATAAATACGTATTAAAAAATATTTGCCACATTCTCATAACAAAATATTGAAACAATTTTTTGAGGTGATTCATAGGTTGTGGCAAATGATTCTGTTTGTTTTTGCTTATTGTTTGCAGTCTGAAATAATTTGTTTCAAATACTCGCTTCATTACCTACAAACATTGTCTGAATGCTTACCTTATAGTTAAGTGGATTCTGGCTGCATTTAGAGTATTTCTCTCAAGAGATGTCCAGGGGAAGAGGTGGATTCTGGCTGCATTTAGAGTGTTCCAGGGGCAGACGAAGATTATGGCTACATGTGACACTGTGGTTGATTTTTGGGGTTAGGTTTATCAATTTATTTATTTAAAACATGATGCAGGCATAGAACATGTAATATTGTCAAATTGATAATAAATAACTAATATTTTCATACATCTTAACACAATTATTATTAACTTTAA
This sequence comes from Hesperophylax consimilis, assembly GCF_061612785.1. Classification (NCBI taxonomy): domain Eukaryota; kingdom Metazoa; phylum Arthropoda; class Insecta; order Trichoptera; family Limnephilidae; genus Hesperophylax; species Hesperophylax consimilis. Next base: position 18,378,821 of record NC_142855.1, on the reverse strand, counting down.
TTTTAAAAAACTTCAAATTTTTTTTATTATTATTATGTGCTATTATTATGTTGAAAGTTTAAAATATTTTTTAAGTTAATTGTACTAAGTTTAAAATCTGTTAAGCTATTTATAGTTTTTTATGAAACTTGTTAATATTATAATCACAACTTAAAGGTATTTGTTGTTCAGTTGACCATTTGGGAATAACTCTTAAATAGGCACTTTTGGTGTAGAATTTACATAAGTTTTCTTTTGCACTTACACTTTTAATATTATTATATACAGTTAATTTGTATATCTTATTTGGATTTAGTAAACATGTTTTAAAATATTATTTATTCACTGATTATAATGGATATTGTACTTAAGTGATATAACTAATATAACAGTTGTTACAATTGAAGTCCAGCTGATGGTGGTATAGTCCTATAGGTGTTCAGCGGGTGAGGCTTTCTGGTGACCACGGAGAAGATCAACTATCTCTTTGTGTCCCTTCTCTTCAGCCTTGGAGAGAGCTGTGCACCCATACGCGTCCGATGTAGTGGCATTGAACGCCAGAAGTAACTTTACAATATTCACATGTCCAGCGAATGCTGCCTCAGACAACGCTGAGCGACCCATTTTAGTCTGAGTGTTTATTTCTGCCCCGCGCTCTAGCAGCATGCGTGTCACCTCGTGGTGTCCCCGCTGTGCAGCGTATATCAGGGCAGTTTTACCATCGCTATCTGCGGAGTTAGTATCTGCTCCGGAATCTAGCAGCATGCGTGTAATCTCGAGGTGTCCCTTCTTTGCAGCGTTTATCAGGGCAGTATCACCATACTAATTTGCAGAGTTAGTATTTGCTCCGGAATCTAGCAGCATGCGTGTAATCTCGTGGTGCCCCCCCTGTGCAGCGTATATCAGGGCAGTTTTACCATCGCTAGCTGCGGAGTTAATATCTGCTCTGGAATCTAGCAGCATGCGTGCCACCTCGTGGTGTCCCCTCTGTGCAGCGTATATCAGGGCAGTTTTACCATCGCTAGCTGCGGAGTTAATATCTGCTCTGGAATCTAGCAGCATGCGTGTCACCTCGTGGTGTCCCCTCTGTGCAGCGTATATCAGGGCAGTTTTACCATCGCTAGCTGCGGAGTTAATATCTGCTCTGGAATCTAGCAGCATGCGTGTAATCTCGAGGTGTCCCTTCTTTGCAGCGTTTATCAGGGCAGTATCACCATACTTATTTGCAGAGTTAGTATTTGCTCCGGAATCTAGCAGCATGCGTGTAATCTCGTGGTGCCCCCCCTGTGCAGCATATATTAGGGCAGTATTACCATAGCTATTTGCAGAGTTAGTATCTGCTCCGGAATCTAGCAGCATGCGTGTCATCTCGTGGTGCCCCCCCTGTGCAGCGTATATCAGGGCAGTATTACCATAGCTATTTGCAGAGTTAGTATCTGCTCCGGAATCTAGCAGCATGCGTGTCACCTCGTGGTGTCCCCTCTGTGCAGCGTATATCAGGGCAGTATCACCATAGCTATATGCAGAGTTAGTATCTGCTCCGGAATCTAGCAGCATGCGTGTCACCTCGTGGTGTCCCCTCTGTGCAGCATATATCAGGGCAGTTTTACCATCGCTAGCTGCGGAGTTAATATCTGCTCCGGAATCTAGCAGCATGCGTGTCACCTCGTGGTGTCCCCTCTGTGCAGCGTATATCAGGGCAGTTTTACCATCGCTAGCTGCGGAGTTAATATCTGCTCTGGAATCTAGCAGCATGCGTGTCACCTCGTGGTGTTCCCCCTCTGCAGCGTATATCAGGGCAGTTTTACCATCGCTAGCTGCGGAGTTAATATCTGCTCCGGAATCTAGCAGCATGCGTGTCACCTCGTGGTGTCCCCCCTGTGCAGCGTATATCAGGGCAGTTTTACCATCGCTAGCTGCGGAGTTAATATCTGCTCTGGAATCTAGCAGCATGCGTGTCACCTCGTGGTGTCCCCCCTGTGCAGCGTATATCAGGGCAGTTTTACCATCGCTAGCTGCGGAGTTAATATCTGCTCTGGAATCTAGCAGCATGCGTGTCACCTCGTGGTGTCCCCCCTGTGCAGCGTATATCAGGGCAGTTTTACCATCGCTAGCTGCGGAGTTAATATCTGCTCTGGAATCTAGCAGCATGCGTGTCACCTCGTGGTGTCCCCCCTCTGCAGCGTATATCAGGGCAGTTTTTCCATCTCTATTTGCGGAGTTAATATCTGCTCCGGAATCTAGCAGCATGCGTGTCACCTCGTGGTGCCCCCCCTGTGCAGCGTATATCAGGGCAGTATTACCATAGCTATTTGCAGAGTTAGTATCTGCTCCGGAATCTAGCAGCATTCGTGTCACCTCGTGGTGTCCACCCCCTGCAGCGTACATCAGGGCAGTTTTACCATCGCTAGCTGGGGAGTTAGAATCTGCTCCGGAATCTAGCAGCATTCGTGTCACCTCGTGGTGTCCACCCCCTGCAGCGTACATCAGGGCAGTTTTACCATCGCTAGCTGGGGAGTTAGAATCTGCTCCGGAATCTAGCAGCATTCGTGTCACCTCGTGGTGTCCACCCCCTGCAGCGTACATCAGGGCAGTTTTACCATCGCTAGCTGGGGAGTTAGAATCTGCTCCGGAATCTAGCAGCATTCGTGTCACCTCGTGGTGTCCACCCCCTGCAGCGTACATCAGGGCAGTTTTACCATAGCTATCTGCGGAGTTTATATCTGCTCCGGAATCTACCAGCATTCGTGTCACCTCGTTGTGTCCACCCCCTGCAGCGTTCATCAGGGCAGTATGGCCTTTGCCGTCTGTCGAGTTAATGATACTAACCCACATACCTTGCCAATTTATGGAAGATCTATTTTCGTACTTTAATGTGATATCATTCTTTTCGAATATTTTCTCATTTCCCAAGTATTTATCGGTTATGTGTTCATAGGTTTCTTCAGATTGATTTAATAAAAAATTGACAATACTAACATACCCCTGCGCTGCTGCCCAATGCAAGGGGTTCCGTCCTTTTATATCATACGATACACAAACTCCTTGTTTTGCAAATAATTTAAACAATGTATGATTTTGTTTACTCGCCGCTAGATTGATGGCAGTATCGCCCTCACCATCAGTGGCAATCAATAAGTAGGCTCGCTCTGTGTCACTTTCCAGGCCACTGAAGATATTCAGCACAGTCTCGTAGTCATCATCTCTCACTGCTGTAATAAATGGCTCAAACATATTTTCTCTTATGCGACGTGTTCTTTCCAATGCCTGGTTTATGTTAGGTAACTGATTTGGTTTTGAAATATATTCTTCAAAATACTTGTCACATTTGTAAGTCTCGATGAGGCTCAACATGATTCTGAAGCTGTCGCTTGTTATGTCTAAGAAAGTAGCAAGCATTAGTCCTACCATTGACTTGTCCGAGCAACTCCTCACATTTTCAGTTATTTGGTTTACAATATTGGTATTTCCCTCCTCCAAAGCTATGTTCAGCACGGTTCTCCCGGACTTGTCTCTTGCTGATATAAAGGACATATAGGCTTTATCAGATGTCCTACTGCTTGGGCCACTGAGAAGGACTCCAACAATGCATGTACTCTTTTCTTCGGCTGCTATATGCAATGGAGTTTTGTTATTGTTATGGTGGAATAGCTGACCATGTTCAAACCAATGTTGGTACATCTTCGGGTGATTTTCCAGTTCTTCGCGAAGTATTGGCGTTGTTTCAAGCTGACTCTCGATGAACATTCTGACTATTTTATAGTCTGGCTTGAGCAAAAATTTACAAAATTCATTTTTAATCAGTACGTTTTCTTCATCACTGTTTCTGAACTCTCTTCTGAGCCATCGGACGATGAAATCAGCACAAAAGTATTCTGGGAACGTGCGGTGAATGAAATCAAAAGTTCTGTCAGCTTTATATTTTATCAGACCGAGACTACTTATGTCTTTCACATCATCGATCGTCAGGTCGGATCGTTTTATGTTTGTGAAATATTGCGTAGCGAATGTTGGGTCGATGGTCTGGAAAGCCAAGACACAATGCTTTTCCATTGTTCCTTTAACCAAGGAATTAAGTAAGGCTTTAGGTATCTGGTTCAAATTAGTCTTCTGCTCAAAATATATTGTTTTCTTGACTTTAATAAACTGTTTATACAAGTCAAACATATTGGTGATTTTGCGTTTGTTATTAACTTGTTTTGGATACAATACAGTCTGTATGGCCTGCTGGAGGAACACTTCCGCCAGCATACGTATCTGCAGCGGGACGCCCATGAATTTTGCCACGTACACCCCCAGCACTCCCTTCACCTCATACCGCAGCTCTCTGGCAAACTTGTACAGCCTCTTCTTCTCCAGCTCTCCATGTCCTGGGAGTTCTAAGGCTAGGTGAGGTAGCCATAAGTTCACCAAATAAACTTCCTGCTTTTCTCTTGTAATTTCTTCCAGTTTTACCGCAAATTCTCCCAAATCTGTTTCAAGACGTTTTCTTTCGTGGACACGAGTGGTGACTACTATGCGGCACGTCGTAGCCGTTTTTAAATATTTCAGGAGCTCTACCATTTTACCTTGGTATTCCTTAGAAATTTCGTCAAATGCATCGATCAAAACACAAACCTGCCTCGAATTATCAGATTCGAGGCAATGCTGCAATAGACTGATTAACAACTTTTTGTCGGTAGGTAAACCCGAGGCGTGCATCAAATAATCTGTTACCGATTGCATGGTAAGTCTGATGGGTAATTTTTTGAAACTGTGGTCAATTCTCAATACCCAGGAATCTCGAATGAGTTCCGACATGCGCGTCAGGCTGGTGGATTTTCCCATACCGGGATCGGCGGCAATGATGGTCATCTTCTTCTTCATAATGCTGAAGTCTCTTTCCTCGATGGGGTCCCTGTAGTCCATGGTGATGAAGGGGCGAATGGCTTCCAGAGAGCCGTGGGAGTATTGCCAAACCAGACAAGGGTTACCTTCAATCTCAAGCATTGTAAAATAATGTTTGTTGAATAATCCATCTGTATTTATATTTCCGATATTCAATTCGTTAGAACGCTTTTCAATTTGAAAGCAATTTTTTGAGACGAATAAATTCTCATGCCCTTTGGATAATTTGAAGGGTCCAATAAGTGATAATTTATCCACCACATCTTTGAATATAAATAAATCCTTATCTCCGCTGAATTGAATGAATTTATTCATGGATTTAATGATAAATCGACTATTTAACTTTCTGGGGAGGTATACATTTCCATTGTAAACTTCGTTCAGGGTGAAGCCTTCAGCGGATAAACGGAACCAATAGATTAGTATTTTTGACTCCTCTCGACACTTTTCCAGAAAGAGGTCCTGTCCATCTTCCTCGGTGGTGAATATCCTCCCCCGCGCAGCCTCCACCCCCTCCCAGTAGTCCTGGCTGAGCTGCTCTGGATCACTGATAACCAGCAGTGGTCCACCGGCCCCACTACTGGAGAGGAGTAGTGCCGTCAGCCTCTCCCTGTCTACTAGTTTGTTCCCCTTCGAATAGAGAGTATGTAATTGGTAAAGTCTCGGAAGGTTGTTTGGGATTGTTTCAATAGTCAGGTTGTCCATCGCAAGGTTCATCAAAATGGGTGAAATCAGTTGATTTATTTTCTCGTTGGAAGTTTCACAGTCATTTCCCAGTAAAAGATCGAGGCTGAGCGTTTCTTCACCTATGGTAATTACATTTCTGGAGAATATTGTTTTTCTAGACGAAGGAGTTAGGTCTTCTAGTTTAAATGTTTCCAAAGTCTTTGTTTCAACGGTTAGTTTGTATTCTTCAAATAATTGTTCACCAATTGATTGAGATCGAATAATTACAAGCTTCTTTTTGTTAAACAATGTTAAATTTAGCAATATGGTTCTCATGTGATCGCAGTCTGGAGGTATCTGTGGTTTGTTAGTATCGGTCAAAGGTGGAAAATTAAGAATGAACAGGTTATTATTGGTAACGTCACACTTGTTTAAACCTTTGAAATCTATAGCTAAATTATGCATATCATTCCAATTTAGTAACGTATGACAGTTTTTATGTGTGAAGTAATTTATATCCAAAGAGGTTAAGATCTTGTACAATCTGGCGGATTCAAATTCAAAATCACTAGTCACAATAATTTGTAAAACACGTTTAGTAGATTCCAAGAATGATTCCAGCCCCAAGGTGTCCTCACAGCTCAGGATAGCAGGCAAAGTTTGAAGATAGGCCTGGCCAGCCAAGAACAAGGGGGTTGACATTATTCTCTCATTCTGTCTTTTTATAGCATCCATGATTCCTGGAAACCAGCGTATTAATTGCTTCGTTTGTCCAATCACCTTCTTCAAATCATCCCTCGAACCAGAAATGATGGTATTTTTTCTAGTGTTTATCTTAAATTTTGGGAATTCTAGTGTTTCCAGCATCTGTTCAGATGTGAATGCTGTAATTTCGGTTAGTTCAATTAGTGGATTACTTTGAAACAAACTCCAATTTTCAATCAAAATAAGCTCTTTTGTGGAAAACGCTCCCAGGTGGCAAATTTTCCCCAACGATTGAACAGTGCTGTACTTTAAAATTCTTTTTTCTCCTGATTGCATACTCTCAGCATCTTGTTCAATAAGTAACTCTGTGCTCTCGTGGCTGTCACTAGAAATCTCAGTAATAGGTTGTAAGATGTACGAATTGCTAAATATCTCATGCTCATGGTAATATTTGCGCTCATCCCATCCGTGGGGCCAGTTCAGTACGTCATATATATCCTTGGCATCTTTCAAAGCTTTGATAAAAACGCCAATGCCGTGTGTGTCAATATTAATGTAAGTAGGTAAGTTGAGCTGCTCACAGTCACTGGGGAGAGTTTCACGTTCGATGTGGAACTGATGTAGATGTCCCACGTGATACCCAGTGCTGTTGACCAAGTTTGGAGCGGATAAGTAGGTTGTAATGTCCAAATGCTTGGGGCACATGGGTTGATCATATCGAACACTATAAGTTCTGCTTATTTTTATGAGCATATCTTCGACCCCCGGGCTGTCCAGAGCCAAGGTATGGGCGTGGAGGCCTTCATCAGGGCTGGCAATCCTGCAGAAGACCGCGCCTGTTCTTTTAAGGTATTTAACCGTCATGGTTGTGACTCCAGAAAGCCACCCGCCCAGGGAGTGTCCTGTAAAAGACATAACAAACCGACTGCCTGATTTTTCATTTACAGCCAGAATTGCTTGCTTGACGTCGTCTGCAAACGAGACAGCCGAATTCATGTGACCGGTGTTCATGTTGCAAACAACACCTATTACATCTGTTAAGATTGCTCCCCAACAGTTCGGGTCAGTCCCCCTGTGGGCTATGACTACTTGATGTTGCGAAGGGCTCCAAAACGCACAGCCGAAGTATCCGTTACTCCGGGAGTTGTTTTGAGCCGTGGTGAGCAGAAACCACCCTTCGGGCAGGTCGTGATTCCCCGGACGATCCGTGTAAGCTAAATTTGCCAAACCTGCCAACACTCTGACATCGGGAAATGGTTCCATCGCCAGCTTTGTATTGTTGTCATGTATGCGATGGAATTCTTTAAGGTTTTCCCTCCAGTTATCTGAGCCGTACTTCAAGCCCGTATCCACCTGCATATTGGGGAGATGTCGACTCTGGAGGCTGATTCTGCAACATACACAAGAATAGCGTTGAGTTAGTTACATCTCAGGTTAATACACTATTCCAGGTCATCAATATATTGTTTACGAATACACACAATGATGCGAGTGAAAGTTACTAGTTGGTCGCTTAAAAAAGCCCGGAAATCTCTCCTAGAACAGTTGTTTTTTTGTGTAATTCTAGAATTTAGAAAACAACAACGTTGAAATCTGGATTGGAACATTATATTTATTTATTTGTTTGTTCTTTGAAACATTTAAAGATTGTTAACAATTTTATTACATTAATGAATTTTAAATAGATATTAACACTCCAATTAAAAAACGTTCACAGCATGGCGTAAATCATAATTTAGTTGTTACTAGGTGGAGTTTCAACTAGTAAAATAACAGAAATACTATTAAACTATATACTACAGAGAAAGAGATAACAGTAAAGCTAAATACTTCTATTTACTTATGACATGGTTTTATATAGTTTTTAATATATACAGTGTCTATATCGTCACATTCTACGACATTACATAATGTACACATTCGAGACATTGGATTGACATAGGCAATAAAAGACCCAATGACGGCCTCCGCGATCGACAGGTAAGGCTCATGAGTCTTGACTAGCAAGCTATAGGTCACGGGTTCAACTCCCGGAGTATATTTGCGGCACGTTCCAGAGTGGAAGATACTCTCAGTATCGCCATTCAGGATCAAAACGTTGCTTGAAATGGCTTTCGCCGTGTTTGGTGACCAGATCTGTACTCTCGGTACTCCCTCACCTTCCTTTTCCTCGTCCCCTTCCCCTCTACACTTTCTTAAGCCTCATAACATACCCTGACTGGGGATGCCATAGTTTCACTGGCTTCAGACGAATGGGAGCAGTTGGGACTCTTGCGGTTTCAAACATAAATAATAAAAAGAGAAAAGATGAAATGTTTAATTAGGAACTTTAATGTAAATATTACTTGGACAACGAGTGGTTTCAAACTTGTTGTGAATTACTTCGACAATGAGTGCGGTCAAGTTTATTGTGAATTACTTAGAACGCACTTGAAACAACTGTCCCTGACTCTCAATCGGCCGTTGGCGGAGCTAAATCTGTGAAACAACTAATGCGGACTCTCAATCGGCCGTTGGCGGAGCTAAATCTGTGAAACAACTGGTACGGACTCTCAATCGTCTGTTGGCGGAGCTAAATCTGTGAAACAACTGGTACGGACTCTCAATCGTCTGTTGGCGGAGCTAAATCTGTGAAACAACTGGTAAGGACTCTCAATCGGCCGTTGGCGGAGCTAATTCTGTGAAACAACTGGTACGGACTCTCGATCGGCCGTTAGAGGAGCTAATTCTGTGAAACAACTGGTACGGACTCTCAATCGGCCGTTGGAGGAGATAATTCTGTCAAACAACTGGTACGGACTCTCAGTCGGCCGTTGGAGGAGCTAATTCTGTAAAACAACTGGTACGGACTCTCAATCGGCGGTTGGAGGAGCTTATTCTGTGAAACAACTGGTACGGACTCTCAATCGGCCGTTGGAGGAGCTAATTCTGTGAAACAACTGTCCCTGACTCTCAATCGGCCGTTGGAGGAGCTAATTCTGTGAAACAACTGGTACGGACTCTCAATCGGTCGTTGGCGGAGCTAATTCTGTGAAACAACTGGTACGGACTCTCAATCGGCCGTTGGAGGAGCTAATTCTGTGAAACAACTGGTACGGACTCTCAGTCGGCCGTTGGCGGAGATAATTCTGTGAAACAACTGGTACGGGCTCTCAATCGGCCGTTGGTGGAGATAAATCTGTGAAACAACTATTGGCTAAAAAGATTTTTCCACAATAAAACACGAGTTGTAAAAATAAATAGTACTTTGTCTACACCTTACAGGTGATTTTGGAATACCGCAAGGCACTGTATTGGGTCCATTACTTTTCATATTTTATGTTAATAATGACGTTTATATCCAAAATTGGTGGTTTTCAATGAATGCAAAACAAAGTCTTTATATTCCCTTCTCAATAAATAAACTCAAACATTGAAATAATTTTATACAAAATAAAATGTAACAAAACTATCCGCTCTTGTACAATTTTAAACCAAACAACCGAAATAAAGCATCCAGGTGTAATTATAGACCAACATATGAAATGGATTAAACACATGTGAACTTGTTTTTTAATTTAAAGAAATACGAAATTTCCTGGGTTACGAACAACCTGAGAATGTTTGAAAATCGACTACTACCACCACATTAAGCGGAAATTGTTTTTTGTGTTGACTGTTGTGATGGAGGACTTAGCCAGCCGAGGAATTGAACCCACTACGGCTGGGTGGGACCCAAACGCGATGTCAACTCAGCCACCGACCGGTGGTACGAATAGATTAAGAAATATTCTTAAGGTGGCTTAGTTAAAAATAAATGAAATAAATAAATTGATAAAATAAAATAAATTGAACATTTTTAAACGTATACAAAAACTGAAAGGTGGTGAAATTCATTATTTTTGAAACCTTAAAATTTTTTAAATGTCTCAACTTTCGTTTTGTCCTACGAAAACTGAACAACTGACAACGAATATAAATACATATTATGTTGATAGTCAAATGTATTATAAATATTATTGTCTCACTTTTTATCCTTTCATACAAAAATATTAGTAAAAAATTTACAAAGTTTAATAAATTTATCTCAAATTGCGGTCAAAACCTTTAGTTTCATATAGGTGTATATTTTAATTATTCTGTGGTTAACTTTTATATTTAAATATGTAGCATCATGTTTTTCTTTCTTTCTAAAACATTAATGATTGATTTGTTTGAGTTCCTTATTAGCATATAAATACATTATATTCCATCAGTTAGTTTCAAAATGACTTACCGGATGAAGTTGATGATTCTTGCTTGATACGGAGCACAGTCAATTCACTTTAATTTATTGCTATTTTGAATAGTTTAATATAATCACGACTTAACACTGGGAACACAGAAAGGTAGTTAACTAATTGCGAGGTTTTAGTTAGTTTTGCACTCAACAAGATAACACAGCTTGACACAGGATTTGTCCACTAAATACTGAAGAATATATTACATTTATCGAAACAGTAGAAAAAGATTGTAAAGACACAAGGTGTGAGGTGTTTAAGCAAGGGCGAACTTGCTAATAAGTTATGTTAAAGGTGTCAGCAGTATCTTATCATCATTCCTATAATGCTAATCTAATCTGTCACAAGTCTCAATAGATAAACGCCAAGGAGCGAGCAGTTCGATTACTGGGATATTTCGTAACGCAGATTTGAGAAATAAATAACATTATAAGTTTTTTAATTTAAAAAGCACCCATTGACCAGCTATCTACTAAAAAAGTTGTTTGTTGGGAATTTTATTTTTTGTTGTTCTTTTTTAATACGCTGCATTTTTTTTGAATTTAAAAAAGGTTAAACAAATTAACACAAATTAACTTTGTTATATCTTCCTAGGGTGTCCTAATCAATGTCCAAGCAATCTAACTAAGCGTCCCTTTCTTAATCTTGCGCATTTCGCTTACGCAATAGTGCTTATATTATTTGACTTCATGATTTCAAATAATAAAATATAGAATTTTACATAAAAAACTATAATAAGGTGATTTGGTCATAATCTGTTAATAAAACCAAATACCCCATAATAATAATAATAAAACCTCCAACTTCTGACATTTACCATAAATGCTGATGGCAACATGCGACATCAGCGTCTCCTAGCGGCATGAGTTGTGCGCCTAGATTTTCTTTCGTACATTTCGATGGATTTCATGTGAAATCAAAAAAAATGGGTCGTTCATTTTATTGATGTAAACTTTAATGGGGACTAATAAATATAATATGTTATTCATTATTAATTCAATTCAATTTCTATAATTATAACTAACCTGTTAAAGTTTTTGGCAGCATGTTTTTTTGTTGTTACTTTACATCTATAATCAGCACAAACAGAAAATACTTTTTGGGACATTCATATTTATTTTTGATCAATATTGTTTTATATCCCTGCTCTACTTGCAGATTTAGTGTTGGGAACTCTTGTGAAAAGTAAAAAGGTTCTTTACTATAATTGGGTTTATTTACGTTACAATAAATAAGTCTGGATATAGCTACATTGTTCATTAGCCGAGGGTTGGTAATTCTCTGTTTCTAGGAGCTTGAAGTCTGACGAGGATACCCCACAGGCAATTGCTACACTCTAGCGATATCTGTTGGACTCTGGAGTAAGCTTTGTGACTGGTGCCATCTATCGCTTGAATACCTAATTTATTACCATATATCACACCCTCCCCGACCTACTCTAAAACCCTAGGCTACAAAAATTACAATACATCATTATCACAAGTGATGCTATACAAACAAATAAATAAGATTTTAAATATTTTATCTAAAGTATTTCTGTATCTCTGGGAGGGACGCCTTGAGCGAAGTCTTCCATCCCATGGTCTTGGTTGAGTACTAGGCTGCTCTCGATCTTCCATCGGTAATCTGAAATCAGTAGAACTCCACGTTAGCCCCTTCAACAAATCTGAGGTCCTCAACTCGTCTGAAGCACATTTCGTGACCTCAGACGTGACGGGTAGGCCTTTTTCTCTTTTCTCATCTTCCAATATTGATCAAAACATAAATTACAGAGCGCAAAACAATGCCACAAGTACTAATTAATTTTTATTTTTTGAAATAACTTTATTGAGTAATACCTCAAATTGTAATATTTAATTATTGAAGACAATAATAGCGATTTCTAAACGAAAATCTGAAACAGAAAAATCAGAAAAGGATACGGTCACATAAACTCGAACCCGGGACCCTTGTCTTGCCGGGACACCGCTCGAGTTCGGTTCGAGTTCTAGATGTAACCGTATCCTTTTCTGATTATTCTGTTTCAGATTTTCGTTTAGAAATCGCTAATATTGTCTTCAATAATTAAGTAATAGTTAAATTCAATTTGCCGCCATTGAAAAGAATGTCAACATTATTATGCTACACTTACAACCAGAGTTGTTGATGATGCCAATATTTTACAGGAGTTGGACAATTGATGTATTATATTTAGATTTATTTATTTATTAATTAACGGACATCGTCCAAATTACAAAATAATAACACGAATAAAGTAAAATGAAAAATACAGGAGTAGACAAAGGTACATGAAAGCAAAGACATAAGGTAGATATAATATAAGAAAATAAAATGACAAGTCGAATCAAGTCAAGAATACGCCGTGGGTCAGGACCACAGGACACTTATAATATTCCGTCACTTGTTTAGCGACCGGCAAAAATCATTCAGACTTATCCCAAAAAAGTTAAGGTTTTGACTTGAGTTGACCAGTCTACACATTCTGGACAATGGTGAATAATATCCATAATTTGTCGAATGATGGTTGAGGAAGAGCAGTTCATTATTTCTGAGTCTGTGCGAGGGGATATTGAAGGGAATGAGTTGCAGTAGAGTAGGTGAATCAATAATACCATTTATAATTTTGAAGAAGCAAATGAGGTGATTAGATGAGCCTAACGCCGTACGACCTAACTAAAAGTACGCAGTACGCAGTAGTGCCTCTAATTTTGGCTTTTTAAGTTGGATGTATTATTCATATTCGATGGTATTTGATATAACCAACCTTCAATCTTCATTCCCCTTATCAGAGTTCAGTATTTAATTTTTATCTTATCACAAAATACAAATATTACTAAAATGAGTATTCAATCATTTTTTGGATTAATAAATGCGTCTTCTAGTTTTTTTTTATTTGACATAACTGACGGAAAATTAATGCTTTGTCACGTAAGGTGCGTAATCTCCATTGGAATAATATTTTCTTCTTTTTTTTTAATTTCCCTTTTGATCTTATGATACTAATCCGGCGTATGTATTTTATACCAGCTGACGTGTGGTATAAATGGTTTGGTGAATTCTAGTACCTGACAACAGGGCGCATTTTTAATATTATTGTATTGTAATAAGTATTTGTTTTACTTGATCGTGCCGTGTCTTTTTCGGGCGTCTTCAACATCTTCGATCTTCCTAGTCGTACATTCTCCTTTCACCTCTTTCTTCGTTCATCTTGTACGCTTCATTTTACCTCTAATAATTATTACTATCTTTTGTAAACTGATGTACAAAAAAAATTTATGCTTTGGTGTTTAATGTAGATGGGGCAGAAGTATGTGCTAACACTAAGATCTTTGACCGTTGCAGTTAAAAATTGCAAAAGGTAAAAATGATTCGGTGATTAAACTATTGTGTAAAAAAAGTATGGTTTGGTGTTGAATGTAGATGAGGCAAAGAGAGTGTGCCTAGGTATAAATTAAGGTGATGTTTTGTTTTGAATGTAGATGAGGCTAAGAGAGTGTGCTTAGGTATAAAGTAAGGTAATGTTTTGTGTTGAATGTATATGAGACAAAGAGAGTGTGCCTAGGTATAAATTAAGGTGATGTTTTGTTTTGAATGTAGATGAGGCTAAGAGAGTGTGCTTAGGTATAAAGTAAGGTAATGTTTTGTGTTGAATGTATATGAGACAAAGAGAGTGTGCCTAGGTATAAATTAAGGTGATGTTTTGTTTTGAATGTAGATGAGGCTAAGAGAGTGTGCTTAGGTATAAAGTAAGGTAATGTTTTGTGTTGAATGTAGATGAGACAAAGAGAGTGTGCCTAGGTATAAAGTAAGGTAATGTTTTGTGTTGAATGTAGATGAGACAAAGAGAGTGTGCCTAGGTATAAATTAAGGTAATGTTTTGTGTTGAATGTAGATGAGACAAAGAGAGTGTGCCTAGGTATAAATTAATGTAATATTTCGTGTTGAATGTAGATGAGGCAAAGAGAGTGTGCCTAGGTATAAATTAAAGTATTGTTTTGTATTGAATGCAGATGACGCAAAGAAAGTGTGCCTAGGTATAAATTAAAGTATTGTTTTGTGTTGAATGTAGATGAGGCAAAGAGAGTGTGCCTAGGTATAAATTAAAGTATTGTTTTGTATTGAATGCAGATGACGCAAAGAAAGTGTGCCTAGGTATAAATTAAAGTATTGTTTTGTGTTGAATGTAGATGAGACAAAGAGAGTGTGCCTAGGTATAAATTAAAGTATTGTTTTGTGTTGAATGTAGATGAGACAAAGAGAGTGTGCCTAGGTATAAATTAAAGTATGTATGTTTGAATGTAGATGAGGCGAGGAGAGTGTGCCAACGCATTGCTGTTTGGCAAATTACGAAAAAAATATTTGTTAAAACTATGATGTGGATGAAGCAAGGATTGTGTGCCTACAAATTAATATTAAATATGTGTGTTTGCATGTGAATGAAACAAATTTAATTAGCTTTTTGCCCATTGCAAGCAACTAATTCAATCAACTCCCTTTGCAAAAAAAAAATAGCTAGGATAACAAATTATTATAAGCAATAATAATTAGTCGCCTGAAATATCAATACAAATTGAAAATATCTCCCGAGTAAAAATAAATGCCGACAAATGTCTAATACCTTAACATAATTCATTAATCTTGATAGTAAAACAGCTTCAATTTGGGAAGAGATATGGTTTTCAGAGGCGCTACTCGCCACTTTGATATTATTAAATTGGAATATTTTTTACCCAAATCATCAGTAGATATCATATAAATGCAAGCCGAGTATGCCTTTTCTGAAGAATCACAAAATCCATGCAATTGCAAGTTTACTTGATTCTGACAAATTATTTTTCTAGAAGTTTGCAAGTTATTTAATAGCGGTAATTCGTTTGTATAAGATTCCCATGCATTCATCGTGTCAATTATTGGAATATTTTCGTCCCATTGAATATTTGTCTGCCACAGTCTCTGCATTAATAATTTAACATAACTGGTCCTATTAATCCTAAAGGATCAAATACAGATGCTATGGCTGACAGCATTTCACGTTTGCTTATTTATTGGATTCACTGTGTATAAAAAATTGTCCTGTTGATTATTCCATGACAGACCTAATATTTATCCGTCATTCGATTCGTCACTAATAATCATACTTGACATATCCTCTTGTTTTGAACATAATGAGGGTATATTTGATCGCCATTTCCGCAAATTCAATCCAGCAGATGCCAAGATGGATATTAATTGTTCTTTAATTAATAGGCAATTTTGTTCACTTTCATCGCCAGTTATCAAATCATCCATATAAAAGTTATGTTTTATAATTTGACTTACCTTATGATTTGTTTCGGGATTTTCATTTTCCAACTGCTCCAGGCATTTGGTTGCCAAAAATGATGAAGGCCCCAAACCATAGGTGACGATATTGAGTTGATAATGTTGAATTTCTTCATCGGGAGAGTTTCTTCATACTATGCGTTGAAGATCCCTATCTTCAGGTTGCACCAATATCTGCCTGTACATTTTCTCGATATCAGCTGTTAATGCGTACTGGTGCTTTCTGAAAAATAGTAATTGCGCGCATAAATCCTTTTGTAAGATTGGTCCTACCATGAGGGCATCATTTAAAGATACTCCAGTAGATGATTTTGATGATCCATCAAATACTACCCGAGTATTGGTGGTTGTACTGGACTCCTTCAACACCGCATGATGCGGTAAATAACAATAAATTTTATCCAGAGACGGCGCTTCACACCGTGTCATGTGACCTAAATCATGATATTCTTGCATAAATTCTTTGTACTTTTCCATCATATTAGGGTTTATAGAAAACTTCCTCTGCAGATTACAGAGTCTTTTTTGTGCCATAGGCAGTGTTTCGCCCAACTGTTTAATACAGGGGCGCTGCGGTAATCTTACCGTGAAACTACCCTCGTCATTTCTTTTATGCGTGTCCTTGAAATTTTCTACACATGCGCGAACCTCGTGACTTCTATGCTTAGTAGGACTTAGTTCCTCTAATTTCCAAAAAATTTCAATTTTCTAGTGTATTAAGCTGAGTGAAAGATTACATGTTTTTACTGGCTTTTTTTCTGGAGTGAAGATTGGTCCGGATACTAGCCATCCGAATTCAGTTCGTTGCAATATTGGTCCGGAATCCTGAATCTTCATCCGGTCAGAATGTAAAATCTCCCAGAAGGTGTCAGCCCCGATCAGCATGTCTATCGGGCCGGTTTCATCAAATGTAGGATCTGCCATCTGCAATCCTTGGGGAATGCTGGCGTCCTTTTTCTGAAATGAGATTTGTGGTAGGTTACTGGTCACTTCCTCCAATACTAGGCATTCAATCCTCTTTGTGTAAGATGAATAATTGGAAGATATTTCTAAATCTGTAATCTTTTTGATATGTAGAACTTTCTTATGTATACCTGTTATAGGTATATCCGCCTTCCTAATTTTTAATTGTAATTTAGTGGCAAACTCTTTGCTAACACAATTAGATTGCGCACCTGAATCCAACAGAATTCTAGCCTTAATTAAATTTCCCTTTTTATTTCGTACATTAATTACCACCGTGGATAATAAAATAAAATTGTTGGATGCTTTCGATGCATGATTACTAACTAAAGGCTCCTTAAATGAAGTGCTGCTTTCTGGATGATTTGGCATTTTATCCTCATTCTGCAAATGTAACAAAGTATTGTGTGAATTCATACCACACTTGCGACAATTATATTTGCTTTTACAATCAGTAAATCTATGACCTACCGATAAGAATTTTAGGCAAGCTTTTAACCGGCGTATTGTTGTGATTCTGTCTGTTGTTTCTAAATTTAAAAATTTTTGGCAATTATAAATTTTATGATTTTGATTACAATTTATACATTTTAATATTTGCGAGGATATAGAAACCATGGCTTCCTTTTTAAAATTATAAGAAAATCCTTTGACTTGTGTATGTCGCTTATCACTTGGCGTTGAAAATTATTACATACGATTCAGAAACTCTTCGTAGGTAGGAATTTTATTTTTTATCGGATATTGTTCCCAGTGCATTCTGGTTTCACTATCCAATTTGTTTGATAAGATATAGATTAACAATATGTCCCAACTTTCAGTGGGTAGATTTATATTATTCAAAGCCTTTAAATGTAACTGTGCTTCATCTAATAATTTTCTCAATGCTACATGATTTTCAGTTTTTATTCCCTGCAATTGAAATAATGAATTAATATGATTATTTATTATTATTCTCTCATTTTGGAAACGATCTGTCAACATTTCCCACGCTATACAGTAATTATCCCGATTTGTAGGCAAAGACGATATTAATTTTGATGCATTATCGAGTAAACATGATTTTAAATAATAAAACTTCTGAATGACATCTAATTCTTCATTGCTGTCGATTAACGAAACAAAAGCATCTCTGAAAGTTAACCATTCTGCATAATTACCGTCGAATTTAGGTAATTCTATGATTGGAAGTTTAACGCCCTTAGAATTGACGGTTTTATTTTCTTTAAATTTATCTTTTGCTATAGCTAACAGGTTGTAGTAGGTATTTTCAAATGTTTCTCTTTCCATGTCTTTTTCAAGTTCATCGGGAGATAGTGACTCTATTTTTTTCTGTAATGCTTCAAATGTATCTAATATTGGTTCTATCCTTTTTATACGCAATTCGACCTCAGTAATTAATAGCTTATCACTATCCAGGTAGTCTTTAAATCTAGTTAATTTTGCTTTGCAAACTCCGCGCTGAGTTATCAAAGTTTTTAATTCCATTTTTATAAAATTGACTTAACAATAATTTGACGAGTACTTACAGGAATTAGTTATAATCACTACACTTGTATTGCCTTTTAAGGACACCTTTTAAACACAGTAACTAATAGAATTCACTAATAGAATCAAATATTTAAACAAAAAATAATTAATAATACAATGTTCTAGTAATGCCTAATGCCAACTGTCATTTAGTTTGTTGTTTTTACAATCTATGGTATGTTTCCTACTTTACCGACGGTGTTGGTATTTACGTGGGTTTTGGATTTATCTATACAGTAATACTTTGTACCTACTGTATATTTTATCGACTTCTATTCAAAACAATGTAACAATTTTTTGAATATAATCAACATAAATGTTTATTGCGGTACTATAATCATATAGTTCGTCACAACAAAACCTTTTTAATAATTAATGTTTTGACTTAACTCCGAATATCATTTGTAACAATTAGCCCGTTTTTTTTTTCAGAACAATAAAATACCACAATATGATTTGATTGAATTCGTTCTTTCTAAAAGGATAATAAGGTGTAAAGGGATGGTCAACTTGCCCGTGGTTTTCTTGATGAACCTCTGGTCCTCTTGTTCTTGGATGCTGGTTCTTGATATGGCTTCGACGCGATTTCGTCGAATGATTTTTCTTTAAAAATCGCGCACTCCGATTGTATTTTGCCATTCGGCTTGACGGATCAATTGTTTTGAACCTTGTCTTATAAACATTAGTTTATCATTAAAAAAATAATTAAATATATATTTGTATGCCATAAACTACACACTTCTTTTGCCCAGCACCATTATACCCACCAAGGAAAACATTTCTTTAATAAATTAGAAGCATTAATGATAAAAAAACAAATATTGAACTATATAAAAAATATTTTAGGGAATTCATTAGCAAAAAAACTGATTAGTTTCACTTGAAAATCTCACAAATTATCATACAATACTCTATTTATCCTGCATAATATTTTTCTTCTTTCCAAATACAACAATTTGTATGGATTTTAATTACGTTATTATTTTCTACTTTGTAACCATAACCTTCATGTAACATAAATCTTTAATTTAAAATATGTTAATTATTTAGCCAAATAATGTTTTTTTTTTATAGATACATCACATTACCTATATGGAAGAAAGTTTCTGATTGTCCACCTAGGAAGGTTTTCCGTTTTAGGACAGTCAAATTATCAGGTTTCAAATTATCATACATCATACATGTACACCAGAGGTTCTCAAAGTGGTCCAAATGGACCCCCAGGGTCGATATCGGCATGCTGGGGGTCTATGTCAACGAGAAAAAAATTTGGGGGTCCACGAGATTCAAATGGGGGTACATACGAGCGGACCCCCATTTACCTCAAGTCAACATTTAGGAGTTCCGTAAATGACACAATAGACCTAACACAAATATAATAGACCGAGAAATTATTTATTTGATATTTCGTAAAGTTGTTAATTGAGGTATATAAATAGAGTCTACGTTCCTTTTCTCGTCAGAATTAATATATTCAAGCAAAACATTGCACATTGGAAGCCGCGAATTTTCCTAGTTCCCCAACTTGTTTTTGAAAAACGTCCAGGGTAATAATGACGTTCAACATTTAAATGCACTTCACACAAACTTCAAAACTAAGTTTGAGGACATTTTGACTATCGAAATGGAACGTTGAAGAATCGGATATCATGTGACAAGAAGAACTGACCGGAATAAGCACTGACAAAGAACTTAAGGGACAGTTTTGTAGGGCCAGTTACAGAAAGAAATTCCCTTTGCTTATCCTGCTCCATTTTCATTTGGTGTAATACCTCACAAGGGCGCCCCTGTCTGCACAATGTAAAGACAGAGCAACTATACCGCCGAGGAAATTTCCCGCAATTAAATGAATATGTGAATCAGTGTGCCACTCTTTTAGCTACATTTTCAATATGGTTCTTCCGTTTGAGGTTATTATCAACTATAACGTCTAAATATTTAATAAATTTAACACACTCGACGGCTTCACACTTACATGGAGAGTTATTATTTCCAAAGCTACAGTTAATTTTATGTATTGTAAGGTGGTGAGGTGTTTGGGGTTGCCCTGAAATAGTAGAACTGAATGTTAGGTATCTGGTTTTTGATACGTTTAATGTAAGCAAATTGCTGTCCAGCCATTGTTTCACTCTGTTTTACCGGTGTTAGCAAGGTGGTGTGTTTCCTTCCAATTGTCTCCTTCAAACAATGTCAATATCACCTGCGAACGTAATAATTTTCCCACCTGTATGTTGTTTACACAGTTCGTTAATATACAGGGTGTATCGGCATGTACCCGACAAACTTTAACCAGCTATTCCTTAGAACATTTGTAGTAAAAAATGTTATGGGCACTTTGCTGTCCGGTAACATTTTTTTAATGATGATTTTAAGAAGAGATTACATATTTTCACAGTAATTGTGTTAAAATATAGGTATATTATAATAATACATGAGTTATTATTCAGTACGATTTGCTTGCGATAATATTTCTAATAGAAGTGTTTCTGAAATACTGATGTATGATTTTAAGAAGAGATTACATATTGTCACAGTAATTATGTTAAAATATAGGGATGTATCATTGATATATTGTCTATGGCAGTGTTCCGCAAAGTGTGCTCTGCGGCACACTGGTGTGCCGTGGCCATTTGTAAGTGTGCCGCGAGTCACGCGTCACTTCTCACAAAGTGCTCTGTAAAGGCCTATCCGCACACAACAGTGCCGGCACAGTGCCGACACGTGCCGACACGTGACGTATCCATCAGTGTCAGTGAAAAATGATATTGTGGCATACATTTTGTACGGCACTATCCGTACTCGTCAGTGACAGTGACGTTCAGTGATGTCAGTGCTGCGCCGACGCTCGCCGTGACGGGACGTGAATTTCTAGCGGACAATATTTTCACTGACACGGTCGCAGTATTTCAAGATGGACGACGAACAGTTGATTGAATTGGTCCGTGTACATTCTGCAATTTATGACCTTTCACATAGAAAATACACGGACCTTAATTTTAAATCAAACATGTGGAACAATATTGAAATACTCGAAAAACTTTGATTCATCATCTATCAGATGTTTATATAGGGTGGCGAATTCTCCTTCTTCTTCTCTTTTCCTCCACGCATTATGAACCCAATGCCTTCTTCTCACATTAATTTCTTCGTTTTCATCTAATATTAAAGCAATCGCTGCTAATTGTGATCTTGACGCTGCGTAGAGTACCTACTATTCACTGCGCGTCGCCGTGTCGTGCCGTGTCGGTACTGACATGTACGAATAGCACGTCACGGTACTGTACGGTACGGAACTGTCGGTCACGTGCCGGCACTGTTGTGTGCGGATAGGCCTTAAATCGGTCTTTACTTTTCTGTGCGGCGCGGCGGCCGGAGGTGGCGTGGGTGGGACTCGATCGCTGGGAAGTGGCCGTGTGCTACGCCGCTACGCTACATTATCACGTGTGCTACACTACATAAGTGGGGTGCTATTGCTACATTATCACGTGATTGCGCACGAGCTATCGGGGTGCATGCGCGTGACAACATAACATTAAAAAGATTTTAAAAGATTTCAACATAAAATTTAAAAAAGAAGAATGGGTAGCAAAACTTGCATATCTGGCGGACATATTCGCTAATTAAATGAGCTGAACAAAAAAATGCAAGGAAGAAATTGTAACATTTTAACGTCTTCGGACAAGATTGAAAGCTTTCGCGCTAAGTTGGTGCTATGGATCAGCCACGCTACCAATGGTAGTAACGAAATGTTTCCAAATGTCATGGCTGCCGATTCAGAAAAAAAGTGCAGGCTTTGATAGTGAAACACTTGGAGCTGTTAGCAGAAAAAATGAACTCATATTTTCCTAAGTGTGACCTGCAACCTATGGACTGGGTAAGAAATCCATTTTCGGAAAGCATTTCCCTTGGACATTTACCAATAAACGAGCAGGAAGAATTCATGGAGCTTAAAACTGATTGGACACTAAAATTAAAATTTTCTGAAACAGAGTTAGCACATTTTTGGCTCCACGTAAAAAATGAGTATCCACTGCTGTCAAAGCGAGCTATTGCAATTCTATTACCATTTGCCACGACCTATTATGCGAATTGGGGTTTTCAACTCTCACAACGATAAAATCAAAAAAAAGAGAACGCCTGAGGACGATCGACGAAGAGATGCGAGCAGCGTTATCAACGATTGTTTCAAATTTTGATCGTCTGTGTTCAGTTAAACAGGCTCACATTTCGCATTAAACATCTTTTCATGTTATATTGATTTTAATAATAAATATTAATAAAACATTGTTTTTGGTAAATTTTGGTTCGGAGTGGCAACGCTTATTACGAATAATTTTTAGAAAAAAACTTTAGATATGCCGTAATTACTATAAAATGAAACTTTTTGACTTGGTGGTGGCGGAAAAAGATGCATTTTAATTATCAATTGCGTAAAATTAAAATTCACTTCTCGAACCGATTCGGTGACAGTTCGCGGTCATTCTGTCACTGTTATGTGATAAATATCAATCATAATTACACAAACCCGGCTAGACAAACCCTGCTTTGCCAAACAAACCATTCAAAACCTGGGATGTTTTTTTAAATTATGATGACATGCAGCTTTCGTAGTTTAACCTCAAAGTTCGCCGTTATTCGTAATAAGCCTAGCCAATCCTATCCAAAATTTACCTTGTTTTTTTTTCTTTGGTGTACCGTTAAAATTTCTTGATTAGTTAGGTGTACCGTGAACATAAAAAGTTTGCGGAACACTGGTCTATGGGATGTATAGATTACAATAATACGCGAGTTATTATTCAGTATGACTTGCAGACAATTTGCTTGCGATAGTATTTCTAATAGAAGTGCTTCTGATATTCTGATGTATGATTTTAAGAAGAGATTACATATTGTTACAGTAATTATGTTAAAATATAGGGATGTATAGATTACAATAATACATGAGTTATTATTCAGTACGATTTGCAGACAATTTGCTTGCGATAGTATTTCTAATAGAAGTGCTTCTGATATTCTGATGTATGATTTTAAGAAGAGATTACATATTGTCAAAGTAATTGTATTAAAATATACGCCGTTTAAAAGATGATATAATGATAGAAGTTGTTTTTCCACACATTTAGCATAATAGTATACAATGTAGCTTTGATTTGTTTGTATAATAATAAAATTACAAGTATAAATGGATGTTATTTATATTGTTAATAGTGATATACATATATAAAAACAGGCCACGATAAAAATAAATACAAAATTATCCACTATTTTTTTCAAGGATATTACATAAACAAAAAAATGAGATTAATATTAGTGCTGGAGAAAGATGGATGCATTAAACATGTAAAAATAAAATTATAATAACACGTGTAACATTAAAAAAATGAGCATTTGTAGTAAATTTTATATTTTGAGATAATTGTATCAAGTATTGTTAATTTGTAAGTAATCCTTGAATGAAAATATAGCAGCAGATGTTGTTACATAATATTAACATACTTTTGTTTTTTCGCAAATGTATACTCCTCTTTCATCCACAAGCAAATGCTAGTATAAATATAAATAAGAAGCTTTGTAAAACGTGAATTGTAATATTATGTTCAAAGATTTAATTAATAAAAAAATATTAATTTTTTCGGAATTGATTATTGAGTAAAACCTCAAATTAATAATTCCTATCAATTGCACCTGTTAATCTTATCTTTCACTTCACTCAATAGATAAAAATATCAACGAGCGACCAACTCTTTTACTTGAATATTTATAATTTTAGACCCGCAATATTCGACTTCAAATGAGATATAATATTTGTATGTTTTTTAATATTTGTATGTTTTTTACAATAAATATACAATTTATACATATTATACAGTGTTATAAAGGTAAATAATAATAGCTTTTCCTCACCATAAAGAGACGAGGCTCTTGTGTTTGGTGAGTGAATCCTAGCTCAATTATATGGAATCATGTAAGTAAGTAAATAATATATTTGCAAAACCAAAGGGATAAGTAAGAAATAGGCAAGATTTATCAATAATACAGTTTCAAGATTTGAAGGAAATAATAATAAGAGTAAGATATGGACTTTTATAGTAGTTATTATAGATTATAATATTTATTTTTCGGAATAACTTTATTGAGTAAAACCTCAAATTGTAATATTTAATTATTGAAGACAATATTAGCGATTTCTAAAGGAAAATCTGAAACAGAAAAATCAGAAAAGGATACGGTCACATCTAGGACTCGAACCCAGGACCCTTGTCTTTCCGGGACACTGCTCCACCACTGAGCTAATGGGACCCTATCCCCCTCGGGTCACTTTTAATTGTATCATACTTCGAATAAGAACTACCAACATTGTCTTCATTTTTACCGCACATTTTTATTGGCAACTATCTACCCTGGTTTTAAAACCGGGAGGATTTTTTGAACTTTCCAGACATCCGGAATAAATCCTGTTTCAAACATGTTATTTTAAGGATAAGAAATATTCAACCGACATGTCAGAGAATGCTACAAAGAAGCTATATAATATTCCATCAGAACCCGGAAAAGAGCCAGAAAGAGATTTAATTACTCGTTTTAGTTCACTAACTAAGAAAGGAGAGTCTATCCAGTTAGAGAGAGATGGATATGAATTAAAAGAGGGCATTTGTTCACATCTGGCAACTGAAGGCGGGGCAATCTTATCAGCAAAACCCATAATAATTTCTTCCGGAATATGTTTGGTACGCTCCGGAGCATATGACGAACCGAATTTTTTTTAATTAGTCCAAACAGATGACAGGGGAGTTTCAGGAGACAAGTTTTCACAAATTTTTCGCCATCCAGACCGCTTTATATTTTTCAAAATACGTTTAGTTTCTTATTGGGCGCGTTTCACTGATAAGAAATTTTCAAAAGACATGCATTTGCGGAAAATGGAAACTGCTTCTTTTCTAGAGTTAACAGCACGAGTGCATTCTTCGTCCCACCACGGGGTCGAATGTTTAGATTTAATGTTAACTTTACGCTTTGGAATAGATTTTTCTGCTGCTTTTATAACTATACTAGGAAATCATTCACATTGTGTTCTGATGTTCCCAAGAGAAGATTTTACAAGAGAGTCTAATTCAGAAGAAAAAGTTCTCCAGTTCGCATCTTTCGTTTTAAATTTAAAATTATTGTTAATTGTAAAGGAATGCGAGGTGGTTAGATAGTGAAAGAGAATTATAACAGGGAAATGATCACTGGAAAGGGGGTCTTTAAGTATGTTCCAAGAACATTTACATATCCCAAAGATGAACAGAGAGATAAATCAATAGCACTTTTCCTTTGTTGAGGGGGGGTGAATCGGGTTGGAGATCTGTCGTTTAAAATACATAAATAATGGGAATCAATAAAATCTAAAAGATTACGGCCAGAACGGTTCGTTTATTCACTACCCCAAGAGGTAGAATGAGCGTTAAAGTCGCCCAGTAACATATACGGGGACGGATCTGAGATATAAATGATGACCATTCGTTTTCAACAAAAATAGTGGAGGGAGGGACATATATTGATAGTATTGTAATATCAGATACAACAGCTGCTACTATCTGAAAAGTGTTAGAGAGAGAATGAAAAATGATTGGTTTGAAAGGGATAGAGTCATGGATGATTAGGGCAGCGCCACCTTTACCATCCATTCTATCATGTCTAAGACAATGATATCCAGAAATCTTAAATTGATACGAGGGTTTAAACCACGTTTCGGAAATGGCGGCAACTGAAATTTCATGTTCATCGAGTAATTTTGCAAGTTCAAATTTATTACAGATTAGACTTCTGATATTCCACTGAAGAATTCTGTTCAGTTTCGGAGACATTAGGAAGACAGGATAGTAAAGATTTAATACAATCGGCAGCGTTGGACGGTATATTATTGTTGTTTGAAAGAATACAAATTAAGAGGGTAATTAAAGTCTGAATAAAAGTAGAATTTTTGTTCACCACTTTCCCTAAATTAGGGGAAGATTTGGAACTATTTAAATCACTCCCATTGAGTGTCTGAGATTTACAATTCCCATTTGGGTTAAACAAAATATCATTATGTTGATTTTTATCAATAGAAGCAACAAATTTTGGTTTTGATTTTAGTGGTATAAAAATTGTTTCCCTGTGAGAAGATGATGGAGGAGATTTAGAGTAAGATAGATTGAAAGGAATTGAGGTAGATGTTACCTCTGCAAACGATTTTATTGCAGGTAGGAATAATTTTGATGCCTCGAAATAAGAAATGTTGTCTGAAACCATTGATTGTTTAACATTTCTTTGTCTGGTCAATTCTGGACAGGCCACACTAACCGCTGTATGATTTCCCTTTCAGTTAATGCAACGTGGATCATTCGATGATTTTTGGCAAAGATCATAGGGGTGGTCCTCTTCGCAATGAAAACAACGTGGAGGGGAACGACATATGGGTTTTGAGTGTCCAAAACGGCAGCAGTTAAAACACTGGATCGTCGGGAATTTATATACTTCCACAGGGAGTGCGTTGTAATAAATAAATACCCGAGATGGCAAAGTTTGGCCTTCAAAAGTAATAACAACCGATTGTGAGGGTTTCCATGTAGTTGTTAATAATAATAATAATTGGATGACTTGTATAGCGCCGTTTTTGTGCAAAATCACCTCAAGGGCGCTGTACAAACTTATAATACATTTCTACAGTGATCTATGTTATTACTTAACTATTTATGGAGATAATATACAGTACAATACTTAGCTGGTAGGTCACTTGAGATTAACACTTAATTAACATTATCTAATTGTTTATTGGCGAAATGTAGATACAGGATTTAGGACTTTATTGAAAAATTGAATATAACTGGACTTTCTCTTAGGATTGGTATATTTAATTTAAGGGTACGACAGCTTAAAAAGGTAAGTTTTCAGTTTAGACCTGAATTCTGTTGGACTTGTTATGGATCTTAGTTCCGGAGGGAGTTTATTCCAAGCCTTCGGCCCAGATACTCCGAAAGCGCGATCACCAAACCCAGCATTTGGCTTGCACTTAGGTTCTATCAGTCTGCCTACAGCTGATGATGTTGCTGATCTAAGCGTTGACTGCCTCATGTTCCATTAGATGTATCTTTGTAATTTAATCTACGTGCTTTTAAAACTTTAGGGGTCACTTGAGAATTATTAAGTGCATCAACAATTTCAGATTCTGAGAGATCGGTTGGTATACCTCTCACTCGGCCCATTCTAGTAAGAATTATTTTATAAGCAATAATTATTAGCCAGAAACACTCATCCACATTGAAAAATCTCCTGATAAAAGATACATGACGCCAACGGGACTTGAACCCGTGTCCTTTCGATTTCCGGTCGACAGCTCTGACCATTGAGCTATGGCGGCTTATCTCTTATCCGCGAAATAATTCAATATAATATACTAGTGTTTCATTCAACTATTACTGCTTGTTACATTTTTTCACCTGAAACAACCAACTTTATTTTATATGAGAAAGGCATTGTAAGTGCTAACTCTCTCATTAGATGGCGTCGAGACGTCTACATTTTTTGGTGAAGATACTAGAACTTGTCAAATATTTTTTTTTTTTTTTTTGGTAAACTAATGTTTAAGACAAGATTTTTTATGCATAGCACAAAGGGTAACAATTATTTTATAAGCAATAATTATTAGCCTGAAACACTCATCCACATTGAAAAATCTCCTGATAAAAGATGCATGACGCCAACGGGACATGAACCCGTGTCCTTTCGATTTCCGGTCGACAGCTCTGACCACTGAGCTATGGCGGCTTATCTCTTATCCGCGAAAAAATTCAATATATACTAGTGTTTCATTCAATAATTACTGCTTTTTACATTTTTTCACCTAAAACAAATTAAAGTTGGTTGTTTCAGGTGAAAAAATGTAACAATAATTTCTGTACGAAGTCCGCACCAGCAGGTAGGTAATTCGTCAAACACACAGCACGACTATCCACTACCGTAGTTCGATGACTAATCCATATTAAATAGTTCCTTGCAGTGTCAGATTCAATAGTTTCTATACAATGTCAGATTAAATAGTTCCTTTACAATGTCTAATTAAATAATTCCTATAAAATGTCAGATTAAGTAGTTCCTATAATATATCAGATTAAATAGTTTTTATACAACGTAAGATTAAATAGTTGCTATACAATTTCAGATGAAATACAGATGTAGTTCCTATTCAATGTCAGATTAAATAGTTCCTATACAATGTCAGATGAAACAGTTCCTATACAATGTCAGATGAAACAGTTCCTATACAATGTCAGATGAAACAGTTCCTATACAATGTCAAATTAAATAATTCTATAAAATGTCAGATGAAATAGTTCCTATTCAATGTCAGATTAAATAATTTGTTTTATATTATAGTGATTAAATAGCTATTATGCATAATGACTGGTCATTATATATAATAACAAAATTGTTTAGACAATGTGATAAATTGATCACTTTATCCGAATATTATTAATAATATCGGGTCAAAGTTATCCAAAGTAATAAATACGGTCCAACTGACTTGTTACACCCCTATCCTAACCTAACCTATCATAACCTATCATAACCCAACCTTACCTAACCTATCCTAACTTAACCTAACCTAACCTAACCTATCATAACCCAACCTAACCTAACCTAACCTAAGCTATGATAACCCAATATTATTTAAATTTACTTTAGGAATTAAAGGCAAATTGAAATATAATTTTATAATCTATTAATTTTATAATCTATAATTTATTTATGCCTACTTTTTTATTAATTTTTCCAAGTCTTCGAAGATTTTATATAAAATGGCTAGTTAATGTGATTAATTCTGTGTCAATTATCACTTTGTCTAAATTGGGTAGACAGTATAAAAATGGCTGGATAGTATATATAAAATCCGGATTTATTACTTTGGCTGTAACATATATAAGTGTAACCGGCCTTGCTCGGAGACTTTTCTCTACTTGCATTACATATACCAAATAGCACAAACAGACAGACTTTATTTAGATATATACAGGGTTTTCCAATAAGAGGTGTTATTTTGAATAGCCCGCTATTTCGGCAGATGTTACTTTTGAAGCTGTCATTTTTTGACATTTGACAAGTAGAAACTACGTTATTAATAAAAATGGAACGATACACGCTTCAACAACGCATTGGAATTATTAAAATTCACTTGAGTGAATCAAATGCAAATCATCTTGAGTGATGAGGCCCATTTCCACCTCGGTGGCTTCGTCAACAAGCGAAATCGTCGCACCTGGGGTTCGGAAAACCCAAGAGTTATTGTTGAAAAGCCTCTCTATCCTCAACGTGTGACTGCTTGGTGCAATTGGATGGTATTGATTTGACGTTTACTTTCAACAAGACGGCTTTCGAGTCACTAGTAAATATGGGTGACCAACGAGCCACGAAAATCACCCGAGCGCCCCTAAGCCATAATATGCACCTGAATAATATCAGTCAAGGCCGCCTTTGGCTCATTCCATATTTATATATATATTTTTTTAAACAATATGTATAACACTTTTTTTATTTAACAAAATAGGTAGACCAACAAAGCTGTCACATGCCAGCTTGTCTGCAGGATCCACTGAATCAAAATATCTTAAGTCTATGTCTATAACATTCTATGATTATGTGTACATGAGTAAGTCTTATTTCTAAGTAGGTACATTTCACAGGTTTTATTTTATTGCAGACATTCGCAAAATATATTTCTAACGAGTAATTGTAAACACGTAATATTTCAAATGCACCTCGCTAAAAAAAAAAGAGTTTTGGAATTTACATGAAGGTGTTCAAAGGTACATGGATTGATCATTTATTAACCACAGCTTTATGATTTTAGGGCAGGGTCTCTCATTATTCACAATTTGTAAGTTTTTATTTAGTTTGTTGAAGATCACAGGTACCAAGTATTCAAGAATACTTATTTAAAATTCGGGGAGTTTTTAGCCCGTTTCCTTCTGTAAATCTTGTGTTGTGCCCGTGTACCAGTGGTTTTTTGTACAAGCTTTCTAAATATATGTGCAACAAAACTCCCGATGAAATATCAATCTTGCATCGATCCCGGCTTCCGATTTATGGGTTGATAATGCACATTACGCACTACTGCGATTTAACCAACGCCTTTATTAAATTGAATACTTCAAATTATTACCTCTCCCGCTTCGTAAACGATTCTGGAGACAATTATTTGAATTTGTGATTTTTTTTTAAAAGAAAGACATTCCTGGGTTAGGAATAACCTGACAATATTTGAAAATCTACTACCACTTCAGCAAGCGAAAAATGTTGCTTGTGTTGTTATGAAGGACTTGGCCAGCCGAGGAATTGAACACACTACGCCTGGGTGGACCCAAACGCGATACCAGCTCAGCCACGAATCGGTCATTTGGTACCACGTCAATGGACCACGTTGGATGACCGTGTCAATTTCGACATCTGCAGCATTCTGAATAATATTATTTATATTATTCCGATTGTTTGTATGCACACGGGATACCTGGTGAGATGAAATATGTTGAAGGCACAGTGACGCTTTGTTCAGACTGTTTGTATGCACACGGGATACCTGGTGAGATGAAATATGTTGAAGGCACAGTGACGCTTTGTTCAGACTGTTTGTATGCACACGGGATACCTGGTGAGATGAAATATGTTGAAGGCACAGTGACGCTTTGTTCAGACTGTTTGTATGCACACGGGATACCTGGTGAGATGAAATATGTTGAAGGCACAGTGACGCTTTGTTCAGACTGTTTGTATGCACACGGGATACCTGGTGAGATGAAATATGTTGAAGGCACAGTGACGCTTTGTTCAGACTGTTTGTATGCACACGGGATACCTGGTGAGATGAAATATGTTGAAGGTATAATGACGCTTTGTTCAGACTGGGAATAAAAAAAAGCAGTTGGCGTATTTTTCTCACGACACTACCAAGGACCTGTAAACGCAGCGTTCAGAAAGGCGATTAAAGATCCAAATGCTGAAGGTTTGTGATGCGGGACTACATACTGACGCACAGTGGGCTGAAAATCGCCTTTCATAGACATAGAGACTTTAATTTTCCTGGGTATTTTTTTGACTAGAAATGGATTCTGCTGATCATTACTATGCTATAAAATTTCGTACGAAGCAATTGCGTGAAGAAATGAAGGAGTTATCATTTTTTTTAAATTGTATGGCACTGACATTAAAAATGAGGCTATCTCTGGAATCATAAGGTTGGCCATTATATCCTTACACACAGATATACTACTATTTATTTGTATTTTTTTGACATACTTCGTATTGTGGCGCAACTTATGATTTTTTTTTTAAATCCTCAAAGTTGAAAAAAAAACTTTATTTTATTTTGATTATTCATTTTAATGCTTAAATGCTTTACACATGAGTATGCTTTGTCTAGCTTACAATATTTTATTGACACTATAAACCAAAATATTCTGTGTGTAAGGATGTAATGGCCAACCTTATGATTCCAGAGATGGCCTCATTTTTAATGTCAGTGCCATGCAAATTTTTCTTAAAAAAATGATAACTCCTTCATTTGTACACGCAATTGCTTCACAGGAAATTTTAGAGCATATTAATGATCAGCAGAATCCATTTCTAGCCAAAAAAAGACCCTTGAAAATTCAAGTCTCTATGTCTATGAAAGGCGATTTTCAGCCCACTGTGTGCCGTTTGTACGAAGTGCTCTTTGCTATTTGATGCTGTAATTCTCGATGCATATTTGGAGTTATAAATATCAGACAAAATTCCCATATGGAATGTGATTTTGATGGAACAATTCTCAGATTTAATAAAAAATCAAGTTAGCCAAAATTGAAAACATGAGCACATCGTATATTTTATTTCAATACAAACTTGTTAAGTGTGTTCAGGTTAATTATTACACCTTATCAGAAATA
Organism: Hesperophylax consimilis; assembly: GCF_061612785.1. Taxonomy (NCBI): domain Eukaryota; kingdom Metazoa; phylum Arthropoda; class Insecta; order Trichoptera; family Limnephilidae; genus Hesperophylax; species Hesperophylax consimilis. The sequence continues at coordinate 18,346,570 of NC_142855.1, read as the reverse complement.
CAATTATTATTATTACGTTGTTTTCTATTATATACCAATATAAGTCAGCGCGTGTGTTAAATTTTTTTTCACTCTGCCTTACGATAATGTGCAATCTTCACTTTGTTATGATTAGGATTTTATCTCATTTGTTGATATTAATATCGCACACGACGCGATCTATAAATTAATCATATCACCGATCTGAAAAAAAAGATTAATTACAGACGCATATTATTCTAGTTGTGTACAATATGAGATGACCGAGAAGATTTTTATTGTAATCAAAATACCTTTTTAATACCAAAGCGTTCGATCTCTATCTAGACTTCAGGTGAACATAATTATCATAACAACATTGTTGAATGAATACCACCCTGTTCCACCGCTTTTTTTTTTTTTTTTTTTTTTTTTTTATTTGGTACATTATTTTGTTACAATTTATGTTTTCCAGTAATGTAGGCCTCACTGGGTGGCTTGCCCGTGCTGAGGCCTTCATTTTATAATATGAAAATCTTATCTACATATTACATTTAAAGAGAAGATAGTAAATTTGAAAAGAAAATAATAAATTTAAAATTAAAAATAAAAATACATAATAATACATTTAAAATTTAAAAAATAATACAATGAAAATAATCTTGTGTGTTTGTGAGTGATGTGTGTTTATGTTGGTTTTGTGTGTTACGTGTAGGTTTTATTTTTATTTTATGCTATGACATTTTGGTAATATTGTCTTTTTTGTTGTTTAATCCATTTTGTAATTTTGTGTGTGAATTTATTTTTATTTTCCTCAATTTTAATTTCAATTTTTAGACTGTTGAAAGCTTTTATAGCATGGTATTGGTAGTGTCTTTGTCCAAATGTTGAATTTACTGTTGGAGTTTTAATGTTTTCTTTGTACGCTTGTCTAACTGGTCTGTTAATCTGTCTGCTTTGGAATGAACCTTTTGACATAATGGTCATTCCTCATCTTCGACGTCTGATATCTAACACTAGCTGATGTGTACCTGGCGTCGCTTGTCTTTTCTGTACTTTCTATAAATATAATATGCACGTATTATATACATAAACCTTGCGGAAGAAATTCTCTATATGATTGTGAAAACGCTATCAAAATCCGTTGCGTAGCTAAGAAGAACTAAGCGCACAAATAGTATAATAGATATAGAAAAGAAGTTATTCATGAAAACGAAACAAAATGAGAAACCAGAATATAATTGATTTTTATTTAATGTTTTCGAGTTCAATTTGTAGAACTGCATTTTAGTTTTTCTTAATATTATTATTCTATTTATAAAAACAAGTTTATTTGCAAGCAAATTCTGCTGTGTTTATATAACGCTTTGACAATGCCTTCAGAAGGCAAAACAGTTGTCACGCGTAATAAATATAAATAAAAATTGAACATTTAAACAAAAGGCTGTGAAATAAAAGCATATTTAAAAAAAAACCTAACCTAACCTATGCTAAACTAACTTACATTTTTAAAAATATATACATACTAACTTTGATGCTATATATATATATAATATTAATAACCTCTTATATTTAAAAAAAATTCTTTACTTCTTATTATGTTATATTTTATTTATTTATTTTATTTGGTACATTATTTTGTTACAATTTATGTTTTCCAGTAATGTAGGCCTCACTGGGTGGCTAGCCCGTGCTGAGGCCTTCATTTTATAATATGAAAATCTTATCTACATATTACATTTAAAGAGAAGATAGTAAATTTGAAAAGAAAATAATAAATTTAAAATTAAAAATAAAAATACATAATAATACATTTAAAATTAAAAAAATAATACAATGAAAATAATCTTGTGTGTTTGTGAGTGATGTGTGTTTATGTTGGTTTTGTATGTTACATATTATTTATATATTCTAAAGTTTTTAAATACCTCTATATTTCAATTTTTGATATATTCTTTCAAATTATTTTAATGTACTTTACATAAACACTAACTCGCACATATAAAATTACATCAGTCTAGTTTTCTTATTAGTACTTACATTGATTTTGTAAATTGAGTTTATATATATTTTTCTAAATTATAAACTTCTTATATTCTCTCTAAATATTCTAAATGACTGATTTCAAAAAAATGCACTCAATAAATTGAAAATTTTAAAAATGTTTTGAGTATTTATGGCAAACAAAGAAAAATTCATTTTTATATATTTTATATATACTAGCTGTACCCCGCCACGCGTTGCTGAGGCTAAGCCTGTTTGGGCAGATACAGAAACATTAGCGCGTTGTGCTTGCACCTGTCACAGGTGACATCTATATTATAATAATTTTTTTTTTTTTGGTAAACATATGTTTAAGACAAGATTTTTTATGCATAGCACAAAGGGTAACAATTATTTTACAAGCAATAATTATTCGCATGAAACCGTTTAAAACATTAATTTACCACAAAAATAATAATTAATATTTGACAAGTTCTAGTATTTCACCTAAAAATGTAGACAATTTGTCTCGACGCCATCTAGTGAGAGAGTTAGCACTTACAATGCATTTCACATATAAAATAAAGTTGGTTGTTTTCAGTGAAAAAATGTAACAAGCAGTAATTGTTGAATGAAACACTAGTATATATTGAATTATTTCGCGGATAAGAGATAAGCCGCCATAGCTCAGTGGTCAGAGCTGTCGACCGGAAATCGAAGGGACACGGGTTCGAGTCCCGTTGGCGTCATGTATCTTTTATCAGGAGATTTTTCAATGTGGATGAGTGTTTCAGGCGAATAATTATTGCTTGTAAAATAATATATTATAATACTTCAATGTGCAAAAATCTCGTGTCATTGTGTTCGTACACGCTAATCTCCGAAAATTTCCAACCGATTTCAATTAAATTTTGTGAATATGTATGGTTGGTTCCATACATGAAATATATGATAGTTTTAGACCCGATAAGTGGCACTGTTTTCAACGATTTTTTTCTGAATTCTAATCCAAAAATACATACAACCACAAATTTAGACAGGACAACATCTGCCCGGACCTAATAGTATTATATCAAAACACACGCGTATTTGAATGCAACTTTGGCGTTGTGTCAAAATTTCAAAGCAATCGGAGAAGAACTTTCAGAGATTTAAGATTTTGAACAAACGAATATATATTAAGGTGGAGTGAAATTTTTTTTTTTTGAGAATTTCGAAATCGACATAGTTAGGAAAGATGCTCCATATATTAACAATCACAACAAAAATAATAAAAAAATATATTCACAATACCTGGACATCGCCAAAGCTTTATATTTTATCATTTTCACGATTTTTTCTAAGCATTTATAGCTCATGTACGCGAAATAAAACACACATAAAATTTGTATTTTACCATTTATTTTACAGATAATACATTCGTCGATTGTTAGAATGGAACAAATAGTGGAAATAAAAAATGTACATATATTATTTACCGCATTGAAAAACTTGAAAATTACAAAAGTTACTATGAACGGTACTGCATTTTGGTGTTAAAAATAGGCGTAAGGTGTCGTGACTCTAACCTTGTTTTTATTAATCCATCTCGCCTCAAGGGTCCACAAACAACGGCTGAGGCTTCTGTTACAATAATCTCTCTGTAGCTTGAGTGTGGCAAGGAAAATTCTTTATCATTGGTAGTATGACATCCTCAATTATCGTGTGATCGGTAATGGCTTGTAAAATTGTCTCGTCACTTACAAATTTGATTAGTGGTGGCTCGGTTATATTTTCCCACTTTATAACATCAATATAATCATCTGCTGAAAAATCAAAAACAGGCACTTTGAATGTACGAATAAAGTCTGATTGCATTTTCATTTGCCGAGCTTTCAATATTCTTCTCAACACCAACTCTCTTACGTATTTTCGGTTGTCGTTTAACATGGCCAACAATATATTTTCGTGATGCTCAAAAAAGCCATTACGCTGGATTACTGGATCAATAATATCTTTTAAATCACTGGGCAAATACCGTGAAAGCACTATTGTTTCGTGTAAATGCCTTGCACCGGAAAGACTATGGTTTGGACCACATAGGTGCGTAAACTGTTAATACAAATGTCGTTAAAGTTACCATATTTTTTATGGTTTTAGGGTAGAAATGTAAAGCCGAAGAATCCGATTCTCTGTAGTGAGCCACCTGGATTGTACAATTTTACCGGGATTTGTTTTTGATAAATTTTCATTGCAGAATCCGGAGTCAATAGTTTTACACATTTTCAGTAGATACAGCTGATCTGTACTTAAATCCTGTGTATTTGTCATACTTGGTGATGAACATTGAATGATTTTAAATTTCACGACAGGAAGTTGTTCACACTTATTTAAAGATTTACCAATAATTCCAGTGAAACTTTGCGGTCCAGTCGTGGTTCCGTCGATGTTCTCAAAGAGATGTCGCAAAATGAGTTCGTTTGCTTGTAATTGACAGACAATCCACTGTAAAGGCCGTTTGAGATGTGATTCAAGGCGCCGAATAACACCTCTTTTGTACCCCGTATTAACTGCAGTTCCGTCGCATCCAATTGCAACAATTTTTTCCAAAGCAATATCTTTTGAAGACAGTAATGAAATAATTCCATTACTTATTGCTTCAGATTTTCCGGTTTTTAATGAAATTTGTCCCATGTTCTCGCTACCTGTTTTTTTTACTAAACTAACGTGTTCATCAGTTATTATTTTTCGCCGGTTGTCCTCCATGCTTGAAGTTTTGTCCTTCCGTCCGTCGAAGTATAAACCAAATTGATTGGAATCAATTACTAACGGCTTACTAGTAAGGGCCTTCAATTTCTTCATTCGAGCTCGACGAATTTTGCTCCTATCCACAACGCGCGATGTATCGTTCTGTGAAATTAAGCCAACATCTTGTAATACAGCGAAAACAATTGCAGCTCCTGCTCGATCTGAAATACAATATCTGTCTAGTGTTCTGGCCACAACAGGGAAGTCTTTCACCTCATGGTGAGAATTATTTGGTTGTGCTTCACTTTGCATTATTTCTTGAGGAATTGAAGACGAAGCACATTTTTTTGAGAGTCTAAAGTTTAAACTACAAGAAGGAATAGCGTCAGTACCCCGATCTACTAGTTAATGTCTATCGGATCGGAAACTTCGCCAAGATGATACGCGATACACTTCACTCTGTTTGATACGCGTTTGGGGTAGAAGGATTCGTTGCTGTGTGGGAATAGTTTAACCGTTCCTACAGTCCTACTTTATAATTATATTATAAAATAATAATGTAATTATATCATAGGTAATAAATAAACACTCAATTTTTTTACATAATTATAAGCCTTTCTAAGAATCGGGAGAACATTATTAGTGTTTTCAGTGTTTTTATCAAGAATTCAAAGTGGTGGCGATGTCGTAATTATAAATAAATATTTTTTATTTAAGATAAGTACATAACGGAGCACCAATCCCGCGTATGCCGAATTCTATATTACGAAAAAAAAAATTCTCCATACTAGACCGCTCCACCTTATTATATATGTTACAGTCATAGTGATTAAATAGCTAATATATACAGGGTTTTCCAATAAGAAGTGTTATTTTGATGTTCAAAGAAACTTTTCCCGTAAAAGATCAATGGTTTCGTTGCTTGTGTGGCACGTAGCGCCGTCTTGTTGAAAGTAAACGTTTTCCTGATTAATACCATCCAATTTCGGCCATAAAAAATCATTAATAATCTCTCGATAGCGCAATCCATTCACCGTAACTGTTGCTCCAGCCTCATTTTCGAAAAAGTAAGGTCCAATGACTCCGCCGGACCATAAACCGCACCAAACAGTCACACGTTGAAGATAGAGAGGCTTTTCAACAATAACTCTTGGGTTTCCGAGCCCCAGATGCGACAATTTTGCTTGTTGACGAAGCCACCGAGGTGGAAATGGGCCTCATCACTCAAGATGATTGGCATTTGATTCACTCAAGTGAATTTCAATGCGTTGTTGAATCGTGTATCGTTCCATTTTTATTAATGGCGTAGTTTCTAATTGTCAAATGTCAGCTTCAAAAGTAACATCTACCGAAATAGCGGGCTATTCAAAATAACACCTCTAATTGGAAAACCCTATATAATGACTTGTCATTATAAATAACAAATTTGTCTAGACAATGTGATAAATTGATCACTTTATCCGGATATTATTCGTAATATCGGGTCAAAGTTATTCAAAGTAATAAATACGGTCCAACTGACTTGTTACCCCCCTATCCTAAACTAACCAAAAATAACCTAACCTAACCCAACCTAACCTAACCTATCCTAACCTAACCTAACCTAACCTTACCTATCATAACCCAACCTAACCTAACCTATGATAACCCAATCTTATTTAAATTTACTTTATTGTAATTGTATTGGCAAATTGAAATATAATTTTATAATCTTTACCTATACTTACTTTTTTATTACTTCATCCCAGTCTTCGAAGATATTATATAAAATTGCTGGTTAATGTGATTAATTCTGTGTCAATTATCACTTTGTCTAAATTGGGTAGACAGTATAAAGAATGGCTGAATAGTATATATAATCTTGATTTATTACTTTGGCTGTAACCGGCCTTGCTCGGAGACTTTTCTCTACTTGCATTACATATATCAAATAGCACAAACAGACAGACTTTCTTTATACATATATTATTACGGTGTTTTATTATTTATACATGACTGAAGTGCCCCAGTAAGTATATTAAGTCTTTATTGTTATGATGACTTGGCATAAAGCTGGCCGTACCTATCAACTCCATGCGATGTAACGACACAACTAACCGTTTACATTTGATCGAAGATTGCCTGTTTTGCTCGTGTCCAAACCGACTATGAAGTGTCCGTGCTGCAGAGAGCTGGTGTGGCCTGGTCATCTGTTGGCCCACCCGATACCTCGGGATTGTGGCTTCAATGGCAGAAGGAACCCGGTATTCTGTCAACCCATCCCGTCGCACGATGTTACCACGATGCACCTAGCTTTCTTGATATTGTACTCAATTTATGGATCTCCTCACATTTCTAAACCTTTCTTTTAGTTAATCATTCCTCATCACTAATAATAATTGATTGGCAATATACTGTTGTGCATTGGACAAGAAAATTTGTTACTTTTTTATTCTCGTCTATTTTTATTTGACCTAAACATTCTTCTTTTAATTTGACCTTAAAATTCTTATTTTTATTTGACCTAAACACTCTTCTTTTTAGTTGACCTAAACATTCTTCTTTTTATTTGACCTTAACATTCTTTTTTTATTTGACCTAAAAATTCTTCTTTTTATTTGACCTGAACTTCTTTTTATTTGACCTAAATATTCTACTTTATAATTGACCTAAACGGGAACCGATTTTATTTATCATTAAATAACATATGGCATTCTGTGAAACTGGTAAGCATTGAGAATGGCTGGCAGAGGATTGAACTCTTGATGCTTTTGTGGGAATCCTACGCACTTGTCCATTCGGTTACTAGCCTGAAAAGTTGATGTATCTTAACATTATTAAAAGACTTAAGACCATTTAAGAAAGTACTTAAGGCAATGCCATACGTAGTAATGCAAAATCATGTGTTTTTGGTTTGAAAATTTGGTCGCCTAGAAATGTTTCAGATGCTTTAATTAAATACTGCGAGTAGAATACATCTTTGGCCTTTGAAATAATTGAGTAATTTTTAGATAAGTCTTTTTATAAGCCCAGAAAAAAATAATGTATAAGGCCTATGAAAACTGCTTTAAAGTTCAAAATCTCCTACTTACGAACCCATTTTCGTTTATGATTTTAATGTATAATGTGGCAAATTAAGTTATTTATAAAATAATCGAAAAAAATTAAATATTTTAAGCGGGAATTTAAACCTTATCGCCATCTACGTAAGGGTTGTTATTGATAGCGGCTCATTTCGAAATATTACACGACGTAGTGCATCGCCTTAAGGATTTCTATCTTAACATTATATGTGGCAGGTGTCCAGGTCTTGCACGAATCATTCAAATTATAGAAACATTGTATTTTGGTTTGCTGTTTTCCTGTAGGTTTTTGGCTCAACACGGCCCTGGGTGCGAGGCGATGGCTCGAGTCCGGCTGGAGAGGTGAAATGGTCTTCCTCAACCAGCCTCTCCCGCGGCCAAGACCTGGACAAAACTCAGCCCATTAACAAGGGCTACCCTGCTAAGTCACAAACTTGGAGTGACATGTGGTCATCAAATGAATAGTTCCCGGGGCGGCGGTAGCCATACCCGCCTCTTAAGAAGAAGCTACAAGCCAAAATTATGTATATTCTTGGTGTGCCTTAAATCGTCACGAGTATGGGTAATAGGCATTGATTATTGTGATTGAGGTATGTTATTATATCCTTCTTATAACTATATTCCGTGCAGTTGAACACATCTCATCACATCAAATATCATGGAACCGTGTGTGATTGATTGTCACCAAACGTTGATATAGACATCATTTCAGCTCAATCGGATGTCGGGAAGTGGTTTAAGAGGAAGCTGCAAGCCAAAAATGTGGATATTCTTGGTATACCTTATATTGTAGGTAATAGGCATTAAAATCACTTGGCAAACGGAGTCAAAAACTATCGATTTCAAGCGCAAAATATTTGTTTTAAAAACATTTTTATAAGAACGCAAAAAAGTTAGTCAAGTGAAACTGTCACAGATAATCTTAGCTATAATACTGTATTTTTTTTAAGTTGTTTTATTTATGCGTTCATACATTTCTATTGAATAAATACATTTTTTAGTGGTTTACATTTATATTTTTTATTGAGTCAATAAAATATGTATTTTTATTCTACTCAATGGGAAATGACAGGAAAAGCTTCAATTTATCTAAAGCATATTTTTTGGTATTCGTAATGTAAACCAATTCGTTATGACGATTAATCGAAAATCACTAAATCATTAAATAATATATTATTTTAATGCAAAACAAAAATAATGTGATTTGGTCTATAGCACAATCTGATAATATAACCTGTCTTCAGCGTCCTTATCAATGTTCGCTACTTAATGTTTATCTTATCACCAAATACAAATATTACCTACTGAAATGAAAATATAATAATTTCGTGATAATCCATTTATTAATATAAAAACATCTTCTGCCGTTGCTTATCTTCTTCAGTGAATAGATAAGAATTTAGGACATGAGCCACCAAAATTTGGTAGAATGCATTGTAATTGACAACGAGTCCATGTGCCGAGTTTCAGCTCGATCGTATGTCGGGATGTGGGTATATTTCCACTCACTAGAATCGAGATTTTTATTCATTCATTAATTTATTAATTCAATCGAGAAAACAAAATTTATTCAAATAGTATTAAAAAAAATATAATAACCGTCACGGCTAAGCTTGGCAGGTTTGAAACATCGAAAACGGAGAGAGAAGAGCGAATGAAGCGTTGTTCCGTTAAGCCACACCAGTATCGGCCTTCCCCGCACAGAGTTTTGGCGCCCGGCGAATAGAGCCGATGAGTCATGTTCCGTGCAATAGCGTCGTCCTGTCTTGTAAAGGAAGTGTTACATCAATAATCAAAATGTGTAGAATTATTAAGTGTAACAATTTAATAAAAAGCATAACTTATCAGGTAAATTTCATAGGAAGTTGTCACAAACTAAAATCACAAATTTATAAATAAACGATTTTTTATTATTATATAATTTTGTAGCATTTTGTATTCTCGGTAAAAAAAATCTATACAAGAGAATTTTTTAAGCCAGTGAAGATTGCATGCAAGTGGCTCATGTCTTTTTCACTGATATTTAAAGCAGGTGTGTCTCAATACAAATACGTACAAAATTTGAGTTGGTGACTAATTTTGAATCGATGTAAGTATTTTGTTATCAGAAGATGATTATGAAAAAATGTCTTGGTATTTTCTTAGATTTACGTAAGGCATTTGATAGTATCTCACATACAAAATTAATGAATAAATCAAATGATATCGGTATTATTAGCAAGGTTAGGTATTTGTTACAAAGCTATTTAACTTAGAGAAGTCAAAAGGTAAAATTAAATAACACACAAATGAAGAAGAAATTTTAGAAATTAGAATTCCGCAAGGGACTGTCATTGGACCAATTTTGTTTATAATTTACGTTACTCAAATGTTTAAGCTATCGCTTCAAGGTTAGCTCATATATTTTGCTGACGACACTGATAAAACATGTAACGAAATTACCAATACAGCCAATCAAGACGTGAAGGTTATCAACAAATGGTTTGATAACAATCTATTATCACTCAATACAGAAAAAAAACTTATAATATTCTACTTACAAGACGATGTGCCAAAAAACTTAATTGACATAACCATTCAATAAAAAAATTATATTAATGACATAACATGTAATACGGACTGTGCTAAACTAAATTATACATCTAAACTAACTAACTAACTAACCATCACGCCGTTTCCCCGCAGGGATAGGCAGAGAGGACGGACCGCCAAACAACTCGCTCTTGGCACACACTCCTTACCTCATTCACATTCATACATCGTCTCACACATACTCTTCTATTATTCTGACTCTTGACATGTCCCGATTCAAGTATCTGATTCACTTGGTCGTGCCATGGCTTCCTCGGGCGTCCCCGACTTCTGCTACCATTCAAATTTGCATCGTATATTCCTTACACTCCTTTCTTCGCTCATTCGCTCTACATGCCCAAACCATCTAAGCGTCCCTTTCTTGATCTTACTCATTACGGTTACATCAGCCTTGCACTCTTTACGGATCTCCACATTCCTCACTCGATCATACATGGTTTTACGACACATACGCCTCAGGGATCTCATTTCAACAGAATTCAATCTATTTTCATCCTTTCTTTGCCAGTTCTATGCCTCACTTCCATACATCAGGGTAGGTACCAGCACTCCATTGTGGACTGCTAACTTCGCTTCTTTGGACATTTTTTTGTTAGCGCCAACTGCGTTCAGTCCTCCATTAATGGAGTTACCTGCATTTACCCTTCTTTCAATATCTCTGTCAGCCTTCCCAGTTCTCTAGAACATACTTCCTAAATACACAAACTCATCCACCTGCTCCAAGTATTCCTCATTCACAGCTATATTGCACACTGTTTTCGTACTCTCTCTTTATAAATAAAAATAATAATTATTATTTAATTAGAAATCTAAAGTTAAATATTTCCGAATCTTAGTAAATACAAATGTTAAATGGAATTACCATATCAACCTCACAGTGGAAAGACTAAGAAAACTTATCTTATCTTATTATAGAAGTCTTCTGTAACATATTAAACAAGAAAACTATCAAAATTGTATATTATTTAGAAACTTTAGAAATATTTCGGAAAATTTAATGTTCCAACTATACAGAATTGTATAAAAGAAACTCCTTATATTAATATATAAAGAATATTTCGTCAATAAAATTCACCCTTAGATAGCATAAGCAATAGATTTTAAACAAATGGAATTAAACAAATTTTTAGATGTGAAATGGTGCAATATATTATTGTCCAAAAACCAAATTAAGTTAACAGAAACGTTGAAATTTGAACAATTCAAAAATAAAATTAACTCCCTGAAAATTGGATAATGATATATTGTTCCCCTAATATACGCATACAATCTATAATATCTAGAACAAAAAAATATTGGCTAATTTAATTTTTAAAAAACTTCTATTTTCCGACTTTATGTCCAGGTTAAATCTTCCCCACAGGAAAAACTTCCACACACTTTTCCACAAATGATCATCTAGTCAATCCACATTATGCAAGTGCATTATATAAGCATAATAAATACAAAACAATACAAGAGAACAACACGTCAACTCACCAGAGATCAAATGGGAAAATAATTCACCGACTCTAGATATTTTCATATCAGAGGGTTCGGCTCGGTAGAACTCCTAACAGGGCCTATAAATCCTACTGATCCCTCAACATAAATATTTAAAAAATCTTTCGTTATCCTACATGTATTTAAAATGACTGATTTTTGCATTTTTATATATAAATTCTTTGATAGATCTAATACGCCTAAATTTTTAATGAGAGAGCTAGGTATAATGCCAGTAGCCGATATAACAAATGGTAATATTTTTATAGTCTGAGAATGCCAAATTCTTTTAATCTCATTTCCTAAATATGTGTATTTTCTTATTTTTTCAGAAACAGATTTTTAAATATTACAGGAATTTGGAATAGCGACATCAATTATATAAGTTATTTTTTAAATTTTGTCATTTAAAACTATATCGGGTCTATTATGACTAATCCTTCAATCTGATTATTTTATTATTATTATTATTGTTAAAGTTATATTTGCAGTTAATTTGAAAATTGAATTATGTACCTATATCGAATTATGTTTGTAGTTTTTTAATAAGACATCCTATTAAACATTATTTTCATTTAGTATATACTTACTCCACCCGTAAACACGAGTTCCTGAAGATCTCCTTATGGACTAATATATAAATATATTGTATATAAATATATATATATATATATATATATATATATATATATATATATATATATATATATATATATATATATATATATATATATATATATATATATATATATTGCATATGAAGGTAAATTACATAGAGCTACAATTAAAGAGTATGAATGGCGTGGAAATTAACCGTAGAAGATATCAAGAACGGTCTAGAAAGACATTACAATACAGTAAAGTTACTAACTCCAGGATAACTCAACACATCTTTAAAAAGTGACAAAACCAATAAAAGCGAAGAAAGGATATTATTGCATAATGGGCTTCATTCTACGAATCACAAAACCATTCAATAAACCTTTGACACTTGAACTACTTTATATGGCATACGTAAGATCTCATCTCGAATTTGCATCTGTCATTTGGAATCCACAATACCAAATTTATATTAACCGAATTGAAAATATTCAAACAAAATTCCTGAAACACCTGTCGTATCGTTTTGAAAATCATCAATGTAATCCTATTACTCTTTACAAACGAAGAAAAAAATTTGACGTACTGTTTCTGTACAAAATTGTGAACTGCCTTATTGACTCCCCAGCCCTGTTAGAAAGGATTGCATTTCATTGTCCTGAACGCAATACCAGATCAAATACCTTATTTTATATACAACATTTCAAATCGAAATACGCACAAAACTCCTTGCTCTAAATCGTTTAAAATCAAATTAACCTTACTATGTACCTAAGTTAAAAATATATATTTTTATTTGGTACAATATTTTTTTACATTTCAAAGTTTTCCAGTAATGTAATATTATTATTAATAATATTAACAGTAATATTACTTCTGTATTGTTTAGTATTCTTTTTTAATCATTTTTCACACACACTATGTACTTTATTACTTAATGTCTAGCTTTTATAAATATTATAAATGGAACTTAACTGGTTTAAATCATGTTCTATATTTTATGTTCAATTATTTTTTTGTAAAACTGTATGTTTCCTAAATAAACTAAAACTAAAATAAAATAAAAAACTAACCTATTTTATTTTTTATTAATAATTTTCTTATGTTACATGCATAAAAATATAATTACAAAAATCAAGTATTACAAAAACAAGTATTACATTATTAAAATTATTACAGTATTACAAAAAGCATTTCATTCACAGGTAAAGAATGTACTATAAAAAATATAAAAAAAAGGTAGCTTTAAGATAAGAAAGATATTTAACCTAGTGTTTGTTTCATCACTTTTCAAGACTTTATATCACTTATACTATGAAGTATGCTTACGAGAGATGGGAAGGCTGACAGAGATATTGAAAGAAGGGTAAATGCAGGTAATTCCATTAATGGAGGACTGAACGCAGTTGGCGCTAACAAAAAATTGTCCAAAGAAGCGAAGTTAGCAGTCCACAATGGAGTGCTGGTACCTACCCTGATGTATGGAAGTGAGGCATGGAACTGGCAAAGAAAGGATGAAATTAGATTGAATGCTGTTGAAATGAGATCCCTGAGGCGTATGTGTGATAAAACCATGTTTGATCATGTGAGGAATGTGGAGATCCGCAAATAGTGCAAAGCTGATGTAAGCGTAATGAGTAAGATTAAGAAAGGGACGCTTAGATGGTTTGGGCATGTAGAGCGAATGAGCGAAGAAAGGAGTTTAAGGAGAATATACGATGCAAATGTGAATGGTAGCAGAAGTCGGCGACGCCCGAGGAAGACATGGCACGACCAAGTGAATTAGATACTCGAGTCGGGTCATGTCAACAGTCAGAATAATGATAATTAATGAATAAAAAGTGAATGAGGCAAGAAGTGTGTGCCAAGACCAAGTTGTTTGGCGGTCCGTCCTCTCTGCCAACTCCTGCGGGGAAACGGCGTGACGGTTAGTTAGTTAGTTCACTTTTTAAAAGTGTAAGCCCTAATCAACGGACACCAGTTCATGTCATTAATTCCTTGAATGCTTTAGCGTTTTCCACGGCAAATTGTGCAAAAAGCGCTGACTCTATTTTTTCTGATACGGACAATTTCTGATATTGCTGATGATAATGGATACAAGAATGCTTTATAAGCCTGAACACAGGACGGTTGAAGATAGTTCAGTTCTTCGATCCACAGAAATAGCCTGAACACTTGACGGTTGAAGATAGTTCAGTTCTTCTATCCACAGAACTAGAACATTATTCTTAAAAAGTGCCAAAACCTCTAACAGAATATGTTTGGTCCGAAGTTGTTGGTGGAACTTTGCTTGGCGGTACTCATAGTCCAGGTAAATCATACATTTATTCCTGTTTTCTTGGTTTCCACTGGTTTCGTTGCGTGTGTGGCACGTAGCGCCGTCTTGTTGAAAGTAAACGTTTTCCTGATCAATACCATCCAATTCCGGCCATAAAAAATCATTAATCATCTCTCGATTGCGCAATCCATTCACCGTAACTGTTGCTCCAGCCTCATTTTAGAAAAAGTAAGGTCCAATGACTCCGCCGGACCATAAACCGAACCAAACAGTCACACGTTGAGGATAGAGAGGATTTTCAACAATAATTTTTGGGTTTTCCGAGCCCCAGATGCGACAATTTTGCTTGTTGACGAAGCCACCTAGGTGGAAATGGGCCTCATCACTCAAGATCATCTGCATTTGATTCACTCAAGTGAATTTTAATAATTTCAATGCGTTGTTGAAGCGTGTATCGTTCCATTTTTATTAATGGCGTAGTTTTTACTTGTAAAATGTTAAAAAATAACAGCTTCAAAAGTAACATCTACCGAAATAGCGGGCTATTCAAAATAACACCTTTTATTCGAAAACCCTGTAGTATAAAATAAAGTCTCTATCCACGTCTGTCTGTTTGTGCACTTAGTTCTTCTTAACTATGCAAAGAATTTTGATAGAGACTACACTATCATTTAGAGAATTTCTTCCGGAAGGTTTATATGTATATAATACATTTTTTTAGCATGTTTCAGCACGTTTTGGTGTAAATTTACAATATATTCAATAAGTGCAAATCTGCTTTTACACCTTACATTTCATCGCACAGCATATTTTCTAAGTGGTTTAACAATACTATCATTTCAAATAAATGAAACACAATTATTAATAAGAAAATGGAAAAAATAATCGACATAATATGTAATACATTTCTACATAACGAGAACAATGCTCATTTTTCACCCTACTATGATAGAATGCGAATTGTCTCAAAATTGTCGGATTCTTTAAGGCGAAACTTAATGCCAAATCACTTTTTTGATTAATCTTTATAACAAATTGGTGTACATTATGAATACCAAAAATGCTTTAGATAAATTGAAGGTTTTCCTATCGTTTCGCTTGAGTAGAATACAAATAAAAAAATAAATTACTCAATAAAAAATATAAATGCAAACTACTAAAAAAATATTTTAGTAGTTAGAAATGTATAAACGCGTAAAGTAAACAACTTTAAAAAAATACAGTATTATAGCTAAGATTATCTATGACAGTTTCACTTGATTAACTTTTTTGCTTTCTTATAAAATTATTTACAAAATAAATAAAAGCCAGTTTTTTGCCTGAAATCGAACGTTTCTAAACTCCTTTTTTCAAGTAATTTTAATGCCTATTACCTACAATATAAGGTATACCAAGAATATACACATTTTTAGCTTGTAGCTTCCTCTTAATTGATCAGTCATTGAAAGTGTCACCACGTCACCTCCCCGCTCCTCGCAACATGGTTTGTTCCGCCACCCATATCTTCTTGGTTAGGCCTTATTTATAAGCTACGCTTGTAAGACCCAAGTCTGCCGAGATAGAATCCTGGCAATTTAGAAATTGTGTCCACAACAACTTGCTTGTTTAGATCTGCCACGGATTTGTTTTTATTAAAGTTTATTTTATTTAGCTATACAATTTTAAATTTTATATCTAGAGTATTTCTATTCTAAAACTACTATAATATTATTGTTTTACTTACGTACTAATATTTGGATTCACAACATTGAGACAACTCACGAAAAACTGCAAATTAGCTTCCTTAACATTAACGGGAAGTTCATTGAACATTTTAAAATATTTGTAATAAATATTGATTTGTGCTGCCGATAAATTTGTCTTAGAAAGCCTAAAATCGTTGCGGCTTCTCGTAGGATAGCCATGAACTGTACTATTAAGACTAACATTTGTTTTAACATATAGTTCGATAACATTTTATCTTTTAACTTGTGTATAAATACAAGGGTGTAACAGTTTAAACGTTGCAACACAGAAGATTGTGTTGGCTTTGCATCATGACCAATCCAGATGGGATGCTACAGTGGTATTGTAGACCAATTCAGGTGGGATGCTACAGCGGTGTTGTAGACCAATTCAGGTGGGATGCTACAGTGGTATTGTAGACCAATTCAGGTGGGATGCTACAGCGGTGTTGTAGACCAATTCAGGTGGGATGCTACAGTGGTATTGTAGACCAATTCAGGTGGGATGCTACAGTGGTATTGTAGACCAATTCAGGTGGGATGCTACAGTGGTATTGTAGACCAATTCAGGTGGGATGCTACAGTGGTATTGTAGACCAATTCAGGTGGGATGCTACAGCGGTGTTGTAGACCAATTCAGGTGGGATGCTACAGTGGTATTGTAGACCAATTCAGGTGGGATGCTACAGCGGTGTTGTAGACCAATTCAGGTGGGATGCTACAGTGGTATTGTAGACCAATTCAGGTGGGATGCTACAGCGGTGTTGTAGACCAATTCAGGTGGGATGCTACAGTGGTATTGTAGACCAATTCAGGTGGGATGCTACAGTGGTATTGTATACCAATTCAGGTGGGATGCTACAGTGGTGTTGTAGACCAATTCAGGTGGGATGCTACAGTGGTATTGTAGACCAATTCAGGTGGGATGCTACAGTGGTATTGTAGACCAATTCAGGTGGGATGCTACAGTGGTATTGTAGACCAATTCAGGTGGGATGCTACAGTGGTATTGTAGACCAATTCAGGTGGGATGTTACAGTGGTATTGTAGACCAATTCAGGTGGGATGCTACAGTGGTATTGTAGACCAATTCAGGTGGGATGCTACAGTGGTATTGTAGACCAATTCAGGTGGGATGCTACAGTGGTATTGTAGACCAATTCAGGTGGGATGCTACAGTGGTGTTGTAGACCAATTCAGGTGGGATGCTACAGTGGTATTGTAGACCAATTCAGGTGGGATGCTACAGTGGTATTGTAGACCAATTCAGGTGGGATGCTACAGTGGTATTGTAGACCAATTCAGGTGGGATGCTACAGTGGTGTTGTAGACCAATTCAGGTGGGATGCTACAGTGGTATTGTAGACCAATTCAGGTGGGATGCTACAGTGGTATTGTAGACCAATTCAGGTGGGATGCTACAGTGGTGTTGTAGACCAATTTCATTGTTTTAAGGTTTCATTTTTCCTTTATCCTGCTGAAGAAGATAACTTTTATTTTCGTTAAAATTCCAATTTTAGTGTTAAGTTTTAATTGGTTATCGATTATAATTCCCAAGTATTTAATTTATTTTACTCCTTCAGTATTTTTACTTTCGATAAACTCTTTACCTTCAAATTCGCCACAACTCAACTATCTGACAATCTGGAATTAATTAGATGAATCTTCTTTCCTTGCAGGGTCAGGGGGCCGTCACTAATTCGTCGGGTCTAATCGAAGTAAGCCAACAAGACGAGGAATGCGCCGAACTGCCAAGGAAATGGCTGCGCCAGTTCACGAAGCTGTGGATGGATATTCCTCACCATTTCGGCAAATGTTCAGCAGAAAACCCGAACGTCGGCGATAGGATAGGCCAGCAAGACAAACGGGTAAATAGGCCAAACATGGACCGATCACAGACCTAATAAAGACCAAATGTCGACCTAACGCCGACCTAATATTTTATATTTAAAATTAAGGTGCCCTAATACATATATGAAAATCATTGACAGTCATAGTACAATATGAAGAGATATGACCTATTATAAGATCATATAAAAAGCATGAGGCATATTAAAAACATCAGCGAGAAACAAACCTACGAGAAACATACGAGTACCCAGTGGTGTGTATTCAATTTATAATAGAATTGTAGCCTGAAACCGTAGTATGATTTGTTACATTAATACATGCTATGGAACCTTGATCTAATGGTAGGAATATGAAAGTGAATCTACATTTATATATCTGGGCTATCCAACTGATTATTTACAGTTTTATATGAAAATGTCCTTCTGTCACTTTCAATTTCAATCAATATAATAAAACCCATAATTTTCAGTCTAAAATTAATACACCTGAAAAATGTGCGTTCGACTCTTTCAATGATATTAAAACGTCAAAGTCAAAGTCAGGTGACCAAGTTGTGGAATTATATTCTAGAAGGTTTCTAACGAGATATGTGACCAAATTGTACGGTTATATTCTAGATTTTTTCTAACGAGAGACGTGACCAAATTGTGGAGTTGTATTCTAAAATGTTTCTAACGAGAGACGTGACCAAATTGTGGAGTTCTATTCAAGAATTTTTCTAACGAGAGACGTGACCAAATTGTGGAGTTATATTCTAGAATTTTTCTAACAAGAGACGTGTCCAAACTGTGGAGTTATATTCTAGAATGTTTCTAACGAGAGACGTGACTAAATTGTGCAATTATATTTTAGAATTATTCTAACGAGAGACGTGTACAGAATTTTTAATGTGGGCATATTATGTTTAAAATCGTAGAAATTACAATAAATATAAAATATAATTAACATACTCATCGGGTAGATATACGCGTTCGTCACCCCTAGAAACACTGATCTCCAGATTCCTGCCCATCCCTTATACCTGTTTCCTTCACAGAACTTCCCCTCCTTTATTTCATTAAAAATGCCCTTCACACAGCATTCCCAAAGATGACGCAGGTCATGAGGGAAATTATTTCCTTCTGTGTGGAGCTCACGTAAAAACAATGGACGTAATGAAAATCTAACAAATCTGACTTAGATCTGTCGTATACCTAACATACCAAAGATAGGCCTAATATAACCTTACCTAACCTAACATAACCTAACCACCTATATTAAAAGAGGTTAACTTGTGTCTTCGTAACGAGTATACTAGTGGAAGATTCCAGTCACTTTTTCATACTCCGAAAGCCCAATTTTTACCGATTTATAACAAGTTTCTCTTTAAGGCGATGCACTATATCGTGTAATATTTTAAATCGAGCCGCTATCAATAATTCCCCTTACGTAGATGGCGACAAGGTTCAAATTCCCGCTTAACACCATCCGCCTGTTTTGATTTATGCAAGAAAAAAACATGGCCAAAAAGTGCCTTTTAATTTATTTTGTGGATTTTAAGGCAAAAATATTAATTTTTTTTCCGATCATTTTATAAATAACTTAATTTGCCACATTATACAATAAATTCATAACCGAAAATGGGTTTGTAAGTAGGAAATTTTGAACTTTAAAGCAGTTTTCATAGGCCTTATACATTTTTTTCTGGGCTTATAAAAAGACTTTTCTAAAAAATACTCGATTCTTTCAAAGGCCAAGATGTATTCTACTTGCAGTATTTAATTAAAGCATCTGAAACATTTCTAGGCATTTCCAGAGTGGAAGATACTACCAGTATCGCCCTGGTGTAAGACCACCATTCAGAATTGAAACGTTGCTCCAAATGGCTTTAGCCGTGTTTAGTGACTAGATCTTAATAGCCAGGTACTTCCCCACCTTCCTCTTTCCCTTCCCCACTTACCTTCAGCCTCACAACATCCCCCAATTGGGGATGCCATAGTCTCACTGGCTCCAGACGGGAGCAGTTGGGACTCTTGTGAGGTATTCACTATAAAAAAAAAAAAAAGGCTACCAAATTTTCAAACCAAAAAAACATGATTTTGCAGTCATTAAAAACTATGAAAAAAAATTTCGATTCCTAAACGAAAATCTGAAACAGAAATATAATATTTCAATCCCTTTTTTAATAAATCAAGGGTGTCCCTCGAGCACGAGCCTCTCGGTTAGTTCGTTTTACGTATGGCATCGCCTTAACTATTAAGTTACAATTTTTGTTTTAATATTATATCTATACATTTGTCATGCCGAAACGTCGATTATATGAAATTCCCTCGATAGAAAAAAATCTCAAACTAAGCTTCGAAAATGATTTAAAACACGTTTTTTCTGTTATTTAATATGTTATAGGCATGAAAAAATTCACAGTGTATCTTTAAATGCAACTAAAGCAATTGTCGAGACATAACCTTAGAAATTCAGATCTAGTTTAATTATTATCGTTTTTTTTTTAATATTAGCGCCCTCTCTCTAACATTCGTATTTTCATATCTTCCTTTCAAACAATATTTGAACGCTTACTACGGGGCCTTAACGATTCTGCATTGACATCTTCAACGTCACTTACAGACAGTATGTCACAAACTAGTAAAACTGCCCCTATCACCTTTTATACTTACATTTACCTCAAATTTGTAAACTTTATTAATATATATTGGAGCATAATAATTGTTTGTATGGAGAACGTGAATTAAAAAAATTAATTATTAAAATCTAATATTTATAACATACACCAAACATACCTAACATAGAACTTATACATGCATATTAAAAACCTAACATATATCTGACTTAGATCTGACGTAGACCTAACATAGACCTGATATAAACCTAACATAGAACCAATATAGAATTGCCTATCAAATTATTATATTGCCTATCCTATTGAAATATCTTCGTAAGTTGTACAAAGGGGTGTAATAATGGAGAACCTGGTTTTTATATTATGAGTAAAAGAACCTATAAAGAAAGTAAGTGTGTTCAATATCAGTACGTAGTTGGAGCGTAATGAGTAGTAGATTTTACCTATTGTTTTAACCAGAGGTGTGCTTTATTTCAAATAAATTCATTTCAAATGGAAATGCAAAATGCAAAATGGGCATTTTGCATTTTGCATTTTAAATGCTTTTCTAAAAACCATTTTGCATTTTGCATTTTAAATGCTTTTCTCAATGCATTTTCCATTTTACATGCTTTTTGGCAACATTCTTCCTACTATCTCCACTCATCTTTTTTTCATAAGCCCCAAATATCAGTCGGTCCTCAACCTCGCTATGAGAGATAATTTCCATTTGTCAAGTTGCTCCCTGGTAGGAGCCCTGGCAATTGAGTGATACCATTACAAAAAATACTGATTCAAATACTGAACATGGGGCCATGACGCTGTAATATTAAATGTTAGATAGCAGTTTCTATGTTTTTACGTTGGCAACATTAGCCCCGCGCAAATATTTTGTGGTTTGTCTGTAGTCGTGGTGTTTTTGGATTTACCATCATGTAATATGTTTGTTCTACATTGATGTCCATTATTAAATGACAAAATTGTTTAAAAATTCTATAATAACTTTAATTGTTTGACATGAGAAACCATTTTGCATTTTCAATGCATTTTGAAAATAGGTATTTTGCATTTTGAATTTGAAATGCTTTTCTAAAAACCATTTTGCATTTTGCATTTTCAAATGGAAAAGTTTTGACCCATTTCAATTTTGCATTTCAAATGGTTTTGGGTGCCCATTTTGCACATCTCTGGTTTTAACCCAAAATACAAGAAAGCTCCAAAAATATATATAGTTCTTCCCAGTTTTCTTCCATGTGGTGTTTTTTATATAAAATTCAATTATGTTCATCTCTTCAATTTCGCGTTCCAGATAAATGATTCTAGAGTGGTTGACCGCAAATTTACCAAAGCGGAAATCGACAAGCTTCTCGAGCAGATCGACTTCAACGATGGATCAGTCTTCGAGGTGCGCCGCCGGTGCAAGCATTGCAGGAATTCAAAGTCTCCTGGTAATCAGCCACCGACTTCGACTCTGAATATTACAGCGACGACAGATCCTACATTACCCACAAAACCAGTTTCACCTGATCCAAGTAGTCCGACCCGTCTTCCTGCTACTCCCCCGCCGCCACCACCTCCTCCCCCACCTCCGCCACCCGCTAAACCAACACCTTCCCCTTATGATCTGCGAACTTGTCCGATACGACCACTGAGAAAGTCAACAACGCCACCAACCAAGCCAACACCACCGCGTACCAAGCCAACACATCTACCAACCAAGCCATCACCACCGCATACTGAGCCAACGTCCACTAAAGTAACGCCACCACAAACCAATACATCGCCTCTACCTACTGAGAAAACACCACTTACCAACAAACCAGTGTACACCAATACAACACCACCCGCAGATCTAACATTACCACCCATCAAGCCAACGGTACCACCCACTGATCCAAAATTACCACCCACCAAGCCAACTATACTACCCACTGATCCAACAGTATTAGCCTCCAAGCAAACGGTACCACCCTCTGGTCCAACATTACTCCCCGCCAAGCCAACGGTACCACCCACCAAGCCAACACTACCACCCACCAAGCCAACATTACCACCCACCAAGCCAATATTACAGCCCACCAAGCAAACAGTACTACCCACTGATCCAACAGTACCACCCACCAACCCAACGGTACCACCCACTGATCCAAAATTACCACCCACCAAGCCAACTGTACTACTTACTGATCCAACAGTATTACCCTCCAAGCAAACGGTACCACCCTCTGATTCAACATTACCACCCACAAAGCCAACATTAACACCCACCAAGCCAACACTACCACCCACCAAGCCAACATTACCACCCACCAAGCCAACATTACAACCCACCAAGCAAACAGTACTACCCACTGATCCAACAGTACCACCCACCAACCCAACGGTACCACCCACTGATCCAAAATTACCACCCACCAAGCCAACTGTACTACCCAATGATCCAACAGTATTACCCTCAAACCAAACGGTACCACCCTCTGGTCCAACATTACTCCCCACCAAGCCAACATTAGCACCTACCAAGCCAACATTACCACCCACCAAACCAACACTACCACCCACCAAGCCAACATTACCACCCACCAAGCCAACATTACAACCCACCGATCCAACAGTACCACCCACTGATCCAACACTACCACCCACAAAGCCGACAGTATCTCCCACAGACCCAACCCCGTGTCCATCCCCTCCACCGAGTCCCCTCCTGCCCCCATATCCTTACGCACCTATCCCACCACCTATACCTTGTGGCGTAGTCCACCCACACCACCCACCGCCTGTATTCTGTTACTGCATTCCCCACCCACCGGCCCAATACCCCTGGTACTAATTTCAACGTTAAATATTGAATATTATTAAAGATTCTTTTTTGAAAATGTATTACTTTCCCGCTTGTAGCGCTTTTTGAGAATAAATAAATAATTGTAGAACAAATCCTGACTTTTCTTTGATTTTGCGAAAAAAATAATTCTATGCTACCAAATTCTACCGTGTGGGTCAACTGCTCTCAACCGTCTGGGGCCAGCGAGACTATGGCATCCCTGATTGATGTTTATGGGGAGGCTTACGGTAGCGAGGAGGGGAAGGTGGTAAAGTAACTGGCTACTCAAATCTGGTTTCTGCCACTCTGGAACGTGACGAAAATATATTATTTTCAATTAATAAATTGAGAAAAAAACACAAATCGATTTACTTGCGTACACCAGGATGTGAACCAGGACCTCCAAATTCCAATAACTTGGTAACTCAACCATTGAGGCTGTCAAGAATGGAAGAACTAAGAAGAAAAATAATCATTTGTTATAATTCGAAAAAAGAAGACAATAATAAATAATAAAAAAGGCCTGCCAACTTGTTTTATTCGCTTGGCTCTTCTTTCAGGCTGAAATCTATGTACCTGTGCTTCTTACGTTAGCTTTAGGCTAAAATCCATTAGATCAGTGCTCCTTTCTCCACTTTCAAGCTAAAATATATTAGTTCAGTGCTTTCTTCTCCAGTTTCAAGCTAAAATGTATTAGTTCAGTGCTTCCTTCTCCAGTTTCAAGCTAAAATATATTAGTTCAACGCTTCCTTCTCCAGTTTCAGGGTAAAATCTATTAGTTCAGTGCTTCTTTCTCTATTTCAGGCAAAAATCCATTAGTTTAGTGCTTCCTCCTCCAGCTTAACGCAAAAATCAAATACCACTACTTTCTGCTCCAGATCCGTGTTAAAATACATTAGCTTACTCCTTTCTGCTCCAAATTCACACTAATATCAATTGTTTCTTTTCCTGCTCCTGAACCGCGGTAAAATTCACTAGCCTACTCTTTTCTGTTCCAAATTCACACTAGTATTATCTTCTAGTCCATTTTTTCCTGCTCCTGATTCGTGTTAAAATCCAATAACCCACTGCTTTCTATTCGAGATTCAGGCTAAAATTCATTAGCTTAGTGTTTTCTGCTGTAGATTCAGGCTAAAATGCACTAGCCCACTTCTTCCTTCTCCAGATTCCATTAAATTCCAATGCTTATTTATCTTTATTGCTCCAGATTCTAGATAAAATCCATTTGCCTTCTGCCGTCTGTTCCAGATCTGAGCTAAAATTCGTTAGTCCACTGTCGTCTGCTCCAAATTCAAGCTGAAATTCACTAGCAAGCTGCTTTCTGCTTTAGACTCAAACTGAAACCCACTAGCCCGCTGCTTTCTGCTCCAGACTCAAGCTGAAGCCTACTAGCCCGCTACTTTCTGCTCCAGACTCAAGCTCAAAATTACAAGCTCGCTGCTTTTGGCTCCAGACTTGAGTTGAATCCACTGCGCGATCCATATCGGGGTTCCTTACCGAATTCTGCAAAATATCCACATCAAAAGTATTAAAATTTTCACACCTCATTATAATATTAATTATTTATAATAATACATATCACGAACCTCTCAGTTTCCATCGCAAACGAATCTTTTTATTCTCTGTCGTCTCCTGTTTCATATTTTCACCGAGATGTATTATTTTCTGTAATTAATACGCAAATAATTTTCTGCGTTCAGAGCTAAAGATCTTACCTCTACAAATGTATAATGCTTTCACATGTTTCAAAGCATTGCCGAAAGTATTATAAGTTCTATTGTCAGCAACTCTTAAAGATGAATTAATTAATTAATTAATTAATTAGATTGATTCACATTTCCTGAAACTTTAAAATGGAATTTTAAACAAAATCGTTCAAAGTCATCAATGAAAAACGTTTTTCTATTGAACTATTTATTTTCAAATTAATATTATTGACAAAAGTATGACTAAAAATAGCATATATAGCTAAAACATTACGTCAGTACATTATTAAAAAATATTAATGTTGTGAAACAATGGATAAAAGTTTTATAATCGAACCCAGCACGAAAAATATGGTTTATCACAAATGTGTATTCCGTCTCATGCGTCTTGTGAGAAACACGTATAACGCACGACGGATTTTTCACGAGATTTTGTATTTGCATCAGGGGTTGCACAAATTTCAATATTAAGATCTCTGTAACTTATTTGTTCTGCTGAGAGATAATGGGAGATCCTTGAGGTGGTGCTGGATGTTGTGGGGGGGCGCATTGATAGGGATTGTAGGACAAATGGGGGTAGGGATAGCAAAAACATATTTTGGGATGGGGTGCATAGTGGGGGGAATACAACGGTTGGGGAGAGAGGGGGTAGCAAAGCGGGGACGGCGGTAGTGGGCAAGGGTATGGCGGGATAGGGGGACATGGCTGAGCTGTCGGACATAGGGTTGGCTTGGTGGGTGGTAATGTTGGATTGGTGGGTGGTAATGTAGGATTATTGGGTGGTAATGTTGGCTTGGTGGGTGGTAATGTTGCATTGAAGGGTGGTAATGTTGGTTTGGTGGGTGGTAATGTTGGCTTGGTGGCTGGTACTGTTGGCTTGGTGGGTGGAAATGTTGGGTTGTTGAATGGTGATGTTGGATTATTAGGTGGTACTGTTAGCTTGGTGGGTGGTAATGTTGTACTATCGGGTGGTACTGTTAGCTTGGTGGGTGGAAATGTTGGGTTGTTGAATGGTGATGTTGGAATGTTAGGCTGTACTGTTAGCTTGGTAGGTGGTAATGTTGTACTATTGTGTGGTACTGTCGGCTTGTTGGGTGGTAATGTTGGATCAGTGGGTAGTACCGTTGGCTTATTGGGTGGTAATGTTGGATCAGTGGGTGGTACCGTTGGCTTATTGGGTGGTAATGTTGGATCAGTGGGTCGTACCGTAGGCTTGGTGGGTGGTACTGTTGGCTTGGTGGGTGGTACTGTTGGATTGGTGGGTGATACTGTTGGCTTAGTTGGTGGTGCTGTTGGCTTGGTGGGTGGTACTGTTGGCTTGGTGGGTGATACTGTTGGCTTAACTGGTGGTGCTGTTGGCTTGGTGGGTGATACTGTTGGCTTAGTGGGTGGTTTTGTTGGCTTGGTATGTATTAAGTATGAGGGACAATCATCAGGATGAGGAAGCGGGTAAGGTGGCTGTCCCGGCAGCCTGTGGCGACCGTGGCTTTTCCTGGGGGGTTTTCCAGGGAAGAGCAGGTCTTCAAACAAATCTGCATCAGAAGCATTTGAATTCAAGAAATGCTTCCAGGAGTTTATGTCAGCTCCGCTGTGGGGTGACGCGTTCGGTATGCCTGCTGAACAGCGATCTCTGATTTCTTCTTCATTATAACGTGGTAATAAAAATTCTTGGCTTGGCAATGGAACGTCCTTCAGAGCTGGTAATTTGTCATGATGTATTGAAACGTCCTTATGTACTGCTAAATTATCATCCTGTGGTGGTGGGACATTCTTATGTGGTACAGGATTAACTTGTCGTGGTGGTAGTATGTTCTTACGCGGTTGCCAATGTAGCGATGAAGGACTATTTAGATTAGATTGATGTTTTGAAGGACTGCTTTGATGTTCCGAATGTCTGTGATTATTTGAATGACTTCCATGATGTTGAGATTCCATGGTTTGGCGATGGGGTGGGTTCGGATAATGCGCCACTTGTTTCTGAGGGTTTTCTGGCACGTTCAGGGAATGCGGCACGTGTTTTTGATGGTTATCTGGCAGGTTCGGGGAATGCGGCACGTGTTTTTGATGGTTATCTGGCGGGTTCGGGGAATGCGGCACATGCTTTTGATGGTTGTCTGGCGGGTTCAGGGGATGTGGCAGGTGATTTTGATGGTTTCCTGGTGGATGCGGCTCTTGTTTATTTTGGTTTACTGGCGGGTTCAGAGAATGTGGCCTTTGTTTTGTAGGGTCATCTGATGGATTTATAAAATGCGGCCCTTGATTCCGATGGTTTTTAGGTGGGTTCAGAGGACGTTGAGATGGCTTTCGCTGCTCTGGTAAGTGTTCTGTCGGAGCTACTGGCTGGATATGGTGCCAGAGGTCCGAGAACTTCTTGAGACAGCCCAAAGGTATGGGAACATTCTTTTCTCCGAGCTGAATGATCACCGACCTATCAGCATTGGATTGGACCCCCTAAAATAATACAAATACATTTTTGATGTAAGTAATAAGTACAACAACAATGGTACAGTAATAAAGGTTCCCATCCAGTTCGTGGGCTCAATTCTTCTGCTTGATAAACCCTCCATCTTCTCTATAAAATATATATTACGGTGAATATAAAAAAAATTGAGGTAAATGTAAGTATAAAAGGTCATTGAGGCAATTTTACTATTTTCAGACTTGCTGAACTGTCTGTGAAAGTGACCTTGAAAATGTCTATGGTCACTGCAGAATCGTTAAGCAGTCGAGTCTGTCTGTTGATTAGCGACTTCTGATAGGCAGAAAGTCCTTAAAAGTATAAAGTATAAAAAATGCATAGGATCCCCAACGGGTATATAAATAAGTTAACCTTTTTCACTTTAAGTGGATTAAGTAATATATGTACCCACATAATATTAAATTCCATTCAAATGACTTAGACCAAATTGACACCTAAATCTCTTGTTTTAAAAACGCGTTAACTAAATCATATATTTGCTCAAAATCATTTACTGTTTCAACTTTTTTCATCACAAAGCACTCTTTTCAAGGTGAAATGCCTAAAACCAAAAAAAAAAAACTTTTTTCATTAATTTTTGTAAGCATTATTATTTGAATTAATTTATCATTATTTCAAATAATATGTTATTCGAATTAATTTATTATTTTTTTAATTAAATAATTATTATTTGAATTAATTCATTATTATTTGAATTAATTTACGATTATTTGAATTAATTTGTTATTATTTGAATTAATTTATTATGATTTGAATTAATTTATTACTTTTTCAATTATTTTTTTTTATTTGGTACAATATTTTTTTTACATTTCAAAGTTTTCCAGTAATGTAGGCCTCACTGGGTGGCTTGTCTGTGCTGAGGCCTTCATTTTATAATATGAAAATATTATCTAAATACAATCTACAATATAAGATAAAATAATACATGTAATATATAATCTTGTGTGTTTGTGAGTGATGTGTGTTTATATTGGTTTTGTGTGTTACGTGTAGGTTTTATTTTTATTTTATGCTATGACATTTTGGTAATATTATCTTTTTTGTTGTTTAATCCATTTTGTAATTTTGTGTGTGAATTTATTTTTATTTTCCTCAATTTTAATTTCAATTTTTAGACTGTTGAAAGCTTTTATAGCATGGTATTGGTAGTGTCTTTGTCCAAAGCTTGAATTTACTGTTGGAGTTTTTATGTTTTCTTTGTACGCTTGTCTAACTGGTCTGTTAGTGTTATTTTGTGTATGTTGAAATTAATTTTTTTTGTTAAAAATGTACTTTAGTAGTGTTTTAACGTATAATTGGCGTATATCTAGTACGTCACAGCTGTTGAATATTTGGTCTGTATCAGTCAGTCTATGTTTTTTTAGTATTACCTTTAAGATCGTTTTCTGTGCGGTTTCTATGTAATTGATAGCCGAGTTTGTTGCTCCTCCCCAAGCAATAATTCCATATTCTATTATTGATTGGCAGAGTGCAAAATATATTGTTTTCAATTGTTTTATTTTATATATGTTTCTTATGTTAAGGAAAATGTGTATTGTTTTGAGAAGTTTATTTGTGATTTGATTGATGTGAGGTATCCATCTAAGGTTATGGTCAATTACGATTCCTAGATACTTAATTTGTTCTGTTTTTTCTAGAGGAGGGCAATCGCAGATGTTGGTGTTTAAACATTCGTGTATTTTTATGGTGTTTGTATTGTTTTTTGGCTGTCCCGTGTTATTTATACTGTATGTTGTATAATACTTATATTAATTATTTTATTAATATTAGTATTAATTTAATTCAAATAAGAGTAGCGGCAGATTCACCTCTGTCACCTTTTGGTATGCTGTGCGGGGGGAAAGATCAGAGTTACATTGGGTCTTGTTGTTGTCCAGTGAGTACCGCACAAGAGTCCCAACTGTCTCCGAAGCCAGTAAGACTTTGACATACGCAATTGGGGAGACCGGGGACAGTTGTACCATTTGGACTTTTACCTTTCGCTGCGACTTTGGTATCAGATTTATGAAAAAAAAACTCATTCGTGATGGCAGATAATCTACCAAAATCTAATAATTTTTTCTGATTATTATTATTTTTCTAAATCTGAAAGTATAATCTGACCCCGACCCCCGGGACAATTGTACCAATTGCGATTTTTTTTATTAAAACACAGAATTTATGCGTACAGTTAAAATAGTTTTTATATTAATTTCTAAAATTACGAATATATTTAACATAACATAATACACAATTTATCTGACCTCAGGAAAGCACTTATAGAATTCATCAATTGAAATGTTATAAAATTACATCTTAAAAAAGAGGAAAAAAGGGTGTTTTCGTACAACAAGTAATAAGTGGTAAAATAATTATTGTTTCTATGGAACAACTGTCCCTCAAACAATATATCGATGGCCTAGTGCACAAATGTGTTAAGTGCAATTTATAAGAATGATCCAGCTTGATTATATGATGTAAAACAATAAAATTAGTGTGAATATCCGAATAATTTCATCCTTTCTTTATGAAATAAGTCTTGTAAATTTCCGACGAAACATATATTTACTGTTAAATGCTTTACAAAACAAGTAAGAATTTATTAAAATCTCGATAAAGCTTCCAAATAAAGCGAAATGGGTTTGGACATTAATTATGGGGGAACATTTTTTTTAAATCTGGGTTAGTTGTAACACGGGGTCAATCGAACCGGTACAGTCATTCTCTGATAAATCGGTTCAATTATTCCAAAACATTTCAAATTAAGGCGATGCACTACGTCGTGTAATATTTTGAATCGAGGCGCTATCAATAACACACCTTACGCATATGGCGATAAGACTTAAATTCCCGCTTAACACCATCCGCCTGTTTTGATTTATGCAAGAAAAAAACATGGCCAAAAAGTGCCTTTATTTTATTTTGTGGATTTTCAGGTATAAATATTTAAATGTTTTTCGATCATCTTATAAATAACTTAATTCGCCACATTATACAATAAAACCATAACCGAAAAT
Organism: Hesperophylax consimilis; assembly: GCF_061612785.1. Classification (NCBI taxonomy): domain Eukaryota; kingdom Metazoa; phylum Arthropoda; class Insecta; order Trichoptera; family Limnephilidae; genus Hesperophylax; species Hesperophylax consimilis. Next base: position 18,315,709 of record NC_142855.1, on the reverse strand, counting down.
AGGTTCGTAAGTAGGAGATTTTGAACTTTAAAGCAGTTTTCATAGGCTTTAAACATTATTTTTTTCTGGGCTTATAAAAAGACTTATCTAAAAAATACTCTATTATTTCAAAGGCCAAGATGTATTCTACTCGCAGTATTTAATTAAAGCATCTGAAACATTTCTAGGTGACCAAATTTTCAAATCAAAAATATATGATTTTGTATTACTACGTAGTGCATCGCCTTAACGCAAAGTATTGGAAACGAAAAAAGTTTCAATAATATCTTCTTCCAATTGCAAACGTCCGGGTTTTGCTGTGGGGCGCTTGGCCAAATGTGTCAGGGTCATCGCCTGAAGATCCATCTTATACGTACTTAGTATAGTTAGCGAGTTATTCGCCTTGGTACTACTGACCAGTGTTACATTTGTCCCCCGGTCTCCCTTGTATTGTGAGACTGAAATTATTGAGAAGGGGACGGAGATGGAGGAGAGGAACGTGTAGTATTTCGATAGCTCTTATAATATACCGGAAATATTTTCGGCCGCGGCCACGAAAAAACGTATTGCACTTAGCCCGGAATCGCAACCTAACAACTTGTTGACAGTGGCGCTGCAGAAATGGTACTGGAGGTCCTTCCCGTCTCCTGATGACTAGGTTTTAGGATGGGAAGGAAGGTAGTAAATGATTGGAGATAACAATCGGTTATATGCCCGAACATGTAGAATTATCTGGCTAGTAACCAAACACAGCGAAAGCCGTTTCAAGCAAAACACAATGGGGCCGCGAAATTCAGAAAATCAAGTGTTCGCCGTAATGAAAAAGTGCACTAAAAAAGTATACGAAAAATCTTGTCGCTTCTGACACAATTCTGAAGGAAAGCATCCTTTGCATCATTACTTAAATTTTGCGTCTGAAAGTTAGGACTGTCAGTTTTCATAAAAGACAATTCTATTTACTGATGTCAGATATTCTGTGGTGCTGGTCTTATGCATCATTTACTTAAATGTTGTGTCTGAAAGTTAGGACTGTCAGTTTTAAAAAAGACAATTCTAATTACTGATGTCAGATACTCTGTGGTGCTACTCTTATACATCATTTACTTAAATGTTGTGTCTGAAAGTTAGGACTGTCAGTTTTAAAAAAGACAATTCTAATTACTGATGTCAGATACTCTGTGGTGCTACTCTTATGCATAATTTACATAAATGTTTTGTCTGAAAGTTAGGACTGTCAGTTTTAAAAAAGACAATTCTAATTACTGATGTCAGATACTCTGTGGTGCTACTCTTATGCATCATTTACATAAATGTTTTGTCTGAAAGTTAGGACTGTCAGTTTTCATAAAAGACAATTCTATTTACTGATGTCAGATACTCTGTGATGCTACTCTTATGCATCATTTACTTAAATGTTGTGTCTGAAAGTTAGGACTGTCAGTTTTCATAAAAGACAATTCTATTTACTGACGTCAGATACTTTGTGATGCTTGTCTTATAATCATTGTGTTTTAGTTTAAACAAATTTTCTGGTGTAGTTGGTACTAGATTCTAATTATACTTGATTAAAAAGAACTCTAGCATTTTGAAATTTGATATAAAAGGTCAAGTTCCTGAAAAACTATAAATAAATAAAAAAATAATATTGTCAACCGTTGAATAAAAAATAACTTTTTCATGAAATATTCTTCTCAAATAATGTTATAATATTCTTATAGTGTTATTAAGAATTCTTGTAATGTTCTCAATTGAAAAAAAATGGTTTAAGTCTTTCAGACCAATAAACTTTTATTTTAAATAATAATGAATGGCTTGAAAGACGTTTTATATTTTAAAGTTATAGACCCTTACCAAAAGGTAAAGGATGGTAAGGGATGCTGTGTCGAGGGTCTTTTTATAGAAAGGAAGGACAGGAAGTGCTGGGAAGTAAAAAGGTGAGGGGTGGGTATGAATATGGGGGTTCATATGTCCAGGAGTGATGGACGTATAAACCCAACCTCACCACTGCGGTGCAAGGCGATGGGTCAAATTAAAGTGATCGTCTGACGTTTAGGAATGTCCATTCATAGAGAGATGCGCCACTGATTTGTTACTTATTAGTTACCAACATCGGTCCGGATATCAATAATCGCAACCGTTATCGATCCGATATCGTTAAGTTATCGATTTCACCGTGCTAGGACTACTTCCAGGGCTACCTCTAGGCAGGGCTACCTCTAGGGCGACGCTGAGAGAATCCACCGCAATACCTACGCAACATTATCTTCTTCTTAATGTTAATATCTCAATAGTATAAAATCAATTCGCTATCCGTGTTTGTCTGTTTGTGCGCTTAGTTCTTCTAAACTTTTTCTATGTCTATCTCCTAAGGATAACCCCTAGCAAAGCCGGGTACACATCAGTTAGTAATATATGAATGCTATGCTATGCTAGCAAAACACGAAAAGTAGTCGACCGATATCGCTGAAAATTTTAACGTTTGTTCTAATTAGTGCCAGGAGTGTTTAAAGAGTGGTTTTAATGGTAGAAGAATTCGGGGACGCCCGAGAAATACATTAGCAATATCTAACCATTGCGTTGTCCACCGGTAATAAATAATATAAAACAATTAATTGCTTACCTGGGTCACTAAGGTCAGTATACCACATAGCACTAAAGCCTTATAAAACACATCCATCTTGCATAGGGTGTTCTGCAAGAACGATGGAGTTCAACTGATTCTTAATCTTTTTAACTTTCGTATTATATACGCAATTTTTCGCAATTCGCACGCATAAATATGCGTAGTTTTTCCTATAGATAATATTTTTTTAAAAAAGCACGCATTTTAATTCAAATAATGAGCTACTTGCATACTGGTTTTATTTTTTCAAGACAAATAATATTCCCATGATTTTTTCACTTTTATGTGAGTTCCTACCCTAAGAGTCCCAACTGCTACCAATCGCCTGGAGCTAGTGAGACTATGGCATCCCCAATTGAGGTATGTAGTGAGGCTGAAGGTAATGAGGGGAAGGATATGAAGAGTAAGATGGGAAAATTAATTTAAAATGTTTAAGTTCCACTAAATTTAATCAGATTTAAATGCAACCAATAAAAAAAAAAGTTGAAAAAAATTGTCGTCTGATATATTAAAACAGGTTATATAGCGCAGTTTAGTGTCATTTTACTTCAAGTGCGCTTAACTATAACATACTCCACCCATGCGTATTGAATTGGCTTCCTCGGCTGGCTAAGTCCTCCATCGTGACACAAGCAACGTTTTCCGCTTACGGTGATGGAAGAGTTTTCAGTATTGTCAGGTTATTCATAACCCGGGAATGTATGCATTCCAATAATTAAGGTGAATGATCCATTGTTTTTATCCTAACAAAAATATTTTTCCATACAAAAATAATTTTCCATACAAAATAATAAAAAAATTACAAAATTATATTTTCATACAAAATATTTTTCATACAAAAATAGTTTTCGTACAAAAATAATGATTCACTCAAATTACTTTTTTCATACAAAATATTTTTCATACAAAAATATTTTTCCACAGACGAAAGCTCACAGCTCCATTGTTTTTAAGACTTAGAAAAATATATTTCCATACAAATATAATTTTTAATACAAAATATTTTTCATACTAATATAACTGTTCATACAAATTTCATAATGTAATTCTCTCAATACTTTTTTCATGCAAAAATAATTTTACAAAGAAAAAAATTCATACATGTTTTTTCCGCAGACGAAAGCTCACAGCTGTATTGTTTTTTATCCGTACACAAATATTTTTTCGAATCAAAAATAATTTTTCATACAAAATATTTCTCATACACATTTTTTTTTCATACAAAATATTTTTCAAACAAATATAACTTTTCATACAAATTTTATCATATAATTCAATCAAAATACTTTTCATAGAAAATAAATTTTACATACAAAAAAAATCCATACTTTACACAGCTCGATTATATTTTTACATCCTTACACAATTGTATTTTTCATACGAAAATTATTGTTTATACAAAATATTTTTCATACAAAATATTTTTCATACAAATATAAATTTTTGTACAAATTTCATTATAGTTCACTCAAATTACTTTTTTCGTACAAATTTCATTATAGTTCACTCAAAATACTTTTTTCATACAAAATAATTTTCCATACAAAAAAAGCCCTACATGTTTTTTTCCACAGACGAGCTCACAGCTCCATTGTTTTTTATCCGTACACTTATATTCTTACGTTGTTTTTATTTTTCATACAAAATATTTCTCACACAAATATGACTTTTCATACAAATATGACTTTTCATACAAATTTTATAATATAATTCACTCAAAATACTTTTTCATTCAAAATTTAATTTTACATACAAAAATATTCATACATGTTCTTTCCACAGCTCGATTATTTTTTTTCCTTACAAAAAAAATTTTCCAAACAAAAAATATTTTTTAAACAAAATTTTTAAATACAAAAATATTTTTCATACAATTTTTTTTTTCATACAAATATAAATTTTCGTACAAATTTCATAATAGTTCACTCAAAATACTTTTTTCGTACAAATTTCATTATATTTCACTCAAAATACTTTTTTCATACAAAAATATTTTTCATACAAAAATAATTTTCCATACAAAAAAAAACATATTTTATTCCTCAGACGAAAGCTCACAGCTCCATTTTTTTATCCTTATAAATAATTTTTCATACAAATTGTTTTTCGAAAAAAATATTTTGCATACAAATATTTTTTCATAAAAAATATTTTTCATACAAACATAATTTTTCATACAAACATAATTTTTCATACAAAAATAATTTTACACTTCCATACTTGTTTTTATCCACAGTTTATCTTTTTTAGTTGCATTATAACGTAGAATCAGCCCCTGAAGTTTGTGCACGCGGACGCCCTGTATATTTTATTTCTTTCTATACATACATTACAGTGTCTACCAAATATTTACATTTGTATAATACATAAATTTAGAACTGTTGTTAATATGGTGTTTGTTTTATGCTGGGTGTGAGGTAGGTTTGAGTAGGTGACACTGTGGTGGGTAGTGTTATATGTTTCGTGAACACCTCACTAGGAGAACCTGTGCTGAGGTGTTTACGTGGTTATGATTAAATGGTACATGTATTTATGTGTATTGGTTAAATTTTCTTATATAAGTGTAAGTTGGGATTTTAAATTTTTTTTTTAAATGGTTATTGTACATTGTTATTAAAAGAAAAAGGAAAAAAATATTTATTTATATGCACATATATACAATATACACCCATGTATACATACATAAATACACATATATGCATGCATACACACATATATATTTTAGTTTTAGAAAAAAGCTCACAGCTCCGTTGTTTTAATCCTAACATAAATATTTTAACATAGAAAAGTAAAATAATTAAAACAATTTGCATTGAATCAAAAATATTCCATACAAAAAAAATCCTCTAAATTTTTTTTTCCACAGTTTATCTTTTTTACTTGTATAATCACGTAGAATCAACCCCTGAAGTTTGTGCACCCAGACACCCTGTATATATATTAGTTTCAGACGAAAGCTCACAGTAACTCCATACAGGAGGCCCTCAGGTCCTATGTCATCTTTGGGGATGCTATGTGGTGGACCTTTAAAGTAAATCAACGAGAGGAGGTTATATTATATTATACTCATAAAAAAATAAGGTTCACTGTGGTTTGAACCTTGACTGGCATTAATTGCTGTGAACTTTTAAAATGTCTTTTAAAATTTAATAAAAAATTGGTTTGACTGAGGATAGAACCATCCTCCCCAGGGACTGTCTAAAATGAGCTGAAAACGCGCCAAATCCCAATTGGTTAGGACCGAAATTTATTTCGATTATTAACTGCTGTAATGTCATCGATGTCATCGTATGTATGTGCGCGATTGCCGCCAAAAATTAATAGAATGCATTGTCATCAACAACAAGTATATCTGCTGAGTTTCAGCTCTATCGGATGTCGAGAAGTAGCTTAATTTCCTCTTCCAGTCATTCATGAAAACAAAAGTGAAATGAAATAAATGTTTTTTTCCATGGATTTTGATTGCGTAAAGTCTGAAAATCAACATTTTTCGCAATCCGAATAGCAATCTCTAGTTGTAGCCAGTTCGAACCGTAGAAAATACCAATGACTAAAGAATATGCCCCGAAGATACAGTTATAAGGAGTTACCTTGAGAGTAAATGTGACGTACGTTGTAATTCTTCCAAGGCATATAAATATAATATTGTATTGATGATCTAATTCTATGTATGCTTTTCATAAAAGATTGTTTTTTTTAAATTCGTTTTCATATTTTAAAGCATATCTTGCAAAAGTGTACTTTCATAAATCCGTAGCCGAAAAAACAATGCATGTGTCCCATTTTCTTGCGAATAAAAAATGCGTGAGTTCATTTAAGTAGTTTACTTTGCTAGATAAACTAATGTTAATTATTTCATATTTTATCATTATTTGAATACGTGATTATTTAAATATAGAACATTTCCCGGGTCAGCAAAAATTTTGCTGATGTCACATCAGCGATCAATTATTTTAAAGTGAGAATTTAAAGTAACTAACGAACCATCACGTCTTTTCATCGCAGGGGTAGGCAGAGAGGACGGACCGCCAAACAACTCGGTCACACCACACACTCCTTGCCTCATTCACATTCATACATCGTCTCATACATACTCTTCTATTCTTCTGACTCTTGACATGGCCCGATTCAAGTATCTGATTCACTTGATCGTGCCGTGTCTTCCTCGGGCGTCCCCGACTTCTGCTACCATTCACATTTGCGTCATATATTCTCCTTACACTCCTTTCTTCGCTCATTTGCTCTACATGCCCAAACCATCTCAGTATACATGGTTTCACCACACATACACCTCAGGGATCTCATTTCAGCAGCATTCAGTCTACTTTCATCTTTTCTCTGCCAGTTCCATACCTCACTGTTACACATCAGGGTAGGTACCAGCACTACATTGTAGACTGCTACCTTCGCTTCTTTGGACAGTTTTTTGCTAGCCCCAAATGCGTTCACTTCTCCATTAATGGAGTTACCTGCATTTACCCTTCTTTCAATATCTCTGTCAGCCTTCCCATGAGAATTTAAAAGTTTTTTTAATATGTACACCGCACAAGAGCCCAACTATTCTGAGCCAGTGGGACTAAGGCATCCCGATCGAGGTATATAGTGAGGCCGAAGGGGTTGGAAAGTAAAGAAGATTCGTCAAATGCATTAAATAATTGAAATAAATAAAAAACTTAATAATTTATCTAAAATCTTTAATTATTTTTACATAATAATAAAAATTCTATACAAAAAAAATCACACAATTTATTATAAATTCAGCTCTGTGAACACAAAAAAGATAATAATACACATCATAAATCTCTTGCATGTAGATTTGAATGCAAACCAATGTCCCCACTTTTGGTTCTAGCCCATTTAACAGGCACTCTGTCTCTCTTACACTTGCCTGACATTGTATATCAACATTACATTTGTTTAAAATAAAAATTTCATAACGATGAAGAAATACGGTTTTGTAATTGAAATTTAAGCGAAGAACTGTCAGACTTTTGGATCACCAAACGCATTCACATCGCACTTTTTGTGTTCGTCTTTATTCGGTAAAGTTTCTGAATTCCCCTGTACGCTTAGTATGCAAAAAAAAATAACACTTCGTTTAAACTTAATAACTACAAGAAACAACAAGATGAACTGAGATTCTATTTTTTTCTCAAAGTTAAGTTTGAAGGTTAATAACCTATGTCGTGCACACAGACATAGGAATTAATAGACGAGAAGATAATGGCGAGGGGTAAAATCAACTGTTGAAGAACGAAGGGAGTAAGGCTGACTGTGATTCGTCAATAAATCAATCTGACAGTAAATAGGCAGCTCGCATTATAATATCACCATTTACTTCTTAAAAGTAAAATCTGCTTTTGAATGAATAGACATTTTTACATGGGAGCGCAAATTACTCACCACGTTATGAACTAATTTGCGAAGTCCAAATTCAGCAAAAAAATTCGGTTCTATTTTCAGAGTCGAATATTTCGTTTAAGTATTTAGTTAAGACACTTTTATAAATGTTCATAATTTACTTCCCAGCAACCAACCAGCTTTGTGTTTCGCGTCCAGACGTTTCTCGATGTGATAGTATATGTTTCTAAAACTGATCTAGATTATACGATGTGAATATGCTTAAAATAAAGTAAAATAATGCTTATATATGGAATGTAATACGACAATTGGGTTTATTCTCTTTTTCACATCTATTTTTACAAGTTTTCATAGTACAAGTCAACATTTTGCCGTGTTATTTCGTAAAATGAACCGATGATGCCTCGACCATAGTTCGCACAAGAATGATGACGTCACGTTTTCAAATATCACTTGAGGCCATACGCGAGCACAGCCGGCTCCAATGGAACCGGTATGGGGAGTGGGGATAATACGCTTTTAATCACTTAGGGCAGGTCTACTAATATTCATATGTCTATGGTCGTGCATGTTTTTTCCATCTCCCCCGACGCAAGCAGTTGTTTCCTGTAGTAATTAAGTTTAAATCAAAGTATTATTTAAAAATAAATTGCACGTACGCAGCGGAATTCGGCAACACATTTTATTCTACGTCTGTGACCAACTGTAAACATAACATTCAAATTAGACCATAATACACATTGTCCGGTAACTAGTGGTACAAGCGTGAAACTCGTTAATATACATCACACTCAATTTAATCGAAAACGGAAACTCAAACAAACAAAAAATTAGATATGATTTGAGTGATTTATTTTTGGGTTATTATGCAGTGTTGCGCTACTTCCTACTTTAGCCAACAGCATTACGGTGTCCATCGTTACATCTGTCTTGATGACGGGCACTGTAATGTTGTCCGAAACGTTGGCATAAAAACAAATCACTATAAAAAAAAGTAAACTAAGTTAAGTTACTATAAAACAAACTCAAAATGTGATGTAGATTCGTCGCTAGTTACCGGGACACTGTTTATAAACGAACAAAGAACTTCACAAACAATTAAAATCTTGCTTAAGGCGATGCACTACGTCGTACAATATTTTAAATTGAGCCGCTATCAATAACAACCCTTACGTAGATGGCGATAAGATTTAAATTCCCGCTCAACACCATCCGCCTGTTTTGATTTATGCAAGAAAAAAACATGGCCAAAAAATGCCTTTTATTTTATTTTGTGGATGTTCAGGCATAAATATAAATTTTTTTTCCGATCATTTTATAAATAACTTAATTTGCCACATTATACAATAAAAACATAACCGAAAATGGGTTCGTAAGTAGGAGATTTTGACCTTTAAAGCAGTTTTCATAGGCCTTATACATTATTTTTTTCTGGGCTTATAAAAAGACTTATGTAAAAAATACTCGATTATTTCAAAGGCCAAGATGTATTCTACTTGCAGTATTTAATTAAAGCATCTGAAACATTTCTAGGCGACCAAATTTTCAAAACAAAAACAAATGATTTTGCATTAATACGTAGTGCATCGCCTTAAATTCTTTGCAAACTGCAAAATATGTTATTTAATACAATATTTTAAATTCGAACCATTCCTAAATAATCATATTACAATATTCATAATAGCTGCCGAATCATTATACGATGGTTCTACAGTCTGTCAACTTTATTGATTTTTTTTAGCGCTTAGCTAAATTGCATGGACAAGTGGTTTATGTATTTTTGAAATATACATAATATTAAGTCTTTTAAAAATTACAAATATATAGAAATGTCATTGTCTGACAACAAATTATTATAAGCATTAATTACTCGTCTGAAATATCCATACAAATCGAAAATAACTCCCGAGTAAAAATAAATGCCATCGACGGGAATTGAACCCGCACCTTCTGATGTCCGGTCAGGTGCTCTTAACCACTGAGCTACGTTGGCTTATTCCTAGCCCGCCAAATAATTCAATATGTACAAGTGCTTCAATCGACAATTACTGCGTATTATATTTTTTCACCTGTAAACAATCAAATTATTTTGAATCAAGATATTTTGACTTGTCAAATATTATTATTTTTTTTTAATGATAAATTAATGTTTATAAGACAAGGTTTTTATGCATAGCTCAATGGATAACAAATTATTATAAGCATTAATTACTTCAGGTGAGTATTATCCTTTGTGCTATGCATAAAAACCTTGTCTTATAAACATTAGTCTATCATTAAAAAAAATAAAAATACATTTAAGTTTCCAGTAATTCAAACGCTACTCATGTATGACAAAGATAGATATTTAAAGAATGTGTGTATGAACGAAATAGATACAGGAGAAGGCAACGTTTATGTACTTAAAAGTTGTGTTGAATATTACATCACGGATGTGATTGAGATACACTACACTTACTTGTTACACTGAGATAAGTAACGCTGTATAAGACCGCCAGTAGGTTGTCTTTCTTAGGCCATTCGTACATTGCCAAGTTTAGCGAAGAAGGCGTGGATTGATGTTGGAAAGAAAAGTCAATTTGACATAATTATTTTATGGTTCTTACAAGACTGAAAGCGATTAGTCCAAGAGATGGAATGAGGCTGGACAGCAAACAAGCTGAATACTTCTTCAGACAGCAGTTTAGAGTGACGTATCCTGCAAGGGAGGAATGAGACACGGTTCCAGGCCCTACCCACATATAGGAACTAATCTGGTTCACAGATGGGTCCAAGATGGAGGAGGGAACAGGGTTCCAAGAAGGAATTTAGTATACCTCTAGGAACACATTGTACTGTATTTCAAGCTGAGATGGAGCATCTTAGCTTGCGCACAGGAGAACATACGTACCGGGTACAGGAATAAGAACATAGGCATTTGTTCCGATAGCCAGGGCAGCCCTAATGGCGCTGGAAAGTAATCAATGCCACTCCAGACTGGTGATGGAATGCAAAACCATTCTTGAAGACCTTGCTGCCATCAATAAAATAACCCTGATCTGGGTACCAGGACATTAAGGAAATGAGGGCAATGAGCGGGCTGATGGACTAGCAAGGAAAGGGGCGAAAGCACCACTTGCGGGATCCAAGCACACTAAAATACATATTGAAAGAATGGGAGAGGGCACCTGGAATGAGACAATCCAAAGTACTCATAAAAGGACCAGACCCTAGACGAACCAAGAAACTACTCGATATGGACAGTGCACTCGCTGAGGGAACTGGTAGGACTACTAACGGGACACTGCCATCTCAGGAGACACATGCAGATATTGGGAGTGGAAAACACCAACAGATACAGGAAATGTGAAGAGGATGAAGAGACTCCAATTCACCGATGGTGCCAATGTCCTGCCCTGGTGGGAACTAGGCGCAGATACTTGGGGAGACATACAGTAGAACCAGAAGACATAGCCACATACCCAATGACAACCCTGGGGAACTTTATTAAATGGACTGGGTTGTTGTTGAAGGATTGAGGTAAAATGGGAGATACCACAATGGGCCTATGGCCTATGTGCTCACGGGAACTACATGTAAACCGTCTCCGCTCTTTAAATAAATAAATAATTGTATTCTTGATAAAATGATCAAGTTTAGTATCGTGGTAGCGCCGAGTACGGAGACCAGCTTTAAGGAGTAGCGTATCGGTACGCTACTTGCGGTTCCGTCACAGTCATATAGCTTGTAAGTATTTCTGCGTACGAAAAGCCTTATACTTATGTTTGCTACGATCACTATCTGACTTTCTCTAATGGCGCTTAAAATCTTCAAAAAAACAATCGAAATGATTGTATTATTTACTAGCTGTACCCTGCCACTCGTTGCTATGGCTCAGTCTGTCTGTGCAGATAGAAAAACAATACATTTTTGCTTATATACAGGTAGATAATAATAAATAACGTGCATGCATGAAATGTTATTTCATGGTTTTTACTAGTGTTTTACGTTTATAGAAAACAAATCACGCACGAGGGCATTTTTGTAGCACACAAGCTGATGCGTGACAGCTTAGTACAAAAATCAAAAGTACGGCAATTACCGTATCTTTTGCTTGTCACTTTGAGATCTCTGCAACGTATCTACCATATTTCGCTCTAAAATCAATGTTATTCGGCGTTTTCACAGAAATTTGAAAATTTTGTTCCATTATATTTAATTTGTTGACAGACTGTACATACTTGCAGTCGGTAATCTCCATAAAAATGTGAAAACAATTTTTTATTTACTGATAATTATATACTTATAAACGCCTTGCTAATAAAAATTTTGAATCAGTTATATAAAACTTAAAACACGTTTATTAGTAAGGGCGTATATTTTTATAACATATTCATAAAGAAGGATGTAAGTAGACTGAATGCTGTAGAAATGAGATCCCTGAGGTAAATGTGCGGTAAAACCATGTATGACCAAGAATAATCGACAAGATTAAGAAACGGATGGTTAGAAGACGAATATATGACCCGAAAGTGAATGGTAGAAGTTGGGGACATGTCGATAGTATAACAGAAGAATATGCATGAATGTGAATGAAGCAAGAAGAGTGTGCCAAGACAAATTTGTGTGGGTGTTCATCTTCTCTGCCTACCTACTTGGGATATGTTTTGAGGCTTAAGGCAGTGGGGAGGAGAAGGAGATGAGCAAGAGGAAGGTGTAGAAGTACCTGGATATTCAGATCTGGCCACCAAATATGGCTAAAGCCATGTAAAGCAAAGAATCAATTCTGAATGGTGGTCTTACATCAGCGAAAAAATATGAAGATTTCCAACATTACAAATTGAACCCTTGCGTGTTGCATTTTAGTCAGAGAGGTTCATTAAAAAATAAAAGTGTACAGACAGTGGTGCACTTTCATCACATCTTTTAAAAGGTGATGAAGAGATGTAGCTAATAAATACATGATGACATTGTATCATTCAAATCAGCAATGAAATGATAACATACCATCAATACAAACATGCAAATGATCTAACAAGATGGGGAGACCTTCTGACCTCTCTAGCCAGACTCTCTCGACCACACGTCTTGCGCCGCAGTGGAAGGGATGGGTTCATACATCACTTCTGGACACACAGACTCCCAACTTCCTATCCTTTCTTTCCTTAACCTCTCAGACAAAGACTTTTATTTACTTTGTGTTCCTTTGCGAACTGTCAAAACGTGAAAATTTTTGTGATATTTACGAGTTTTGTTAAAAGCTTCATAACTCACGTTTTGGGAAACGTAGCCTCATTCTAAAAAATGTTTTGGAAAGATTATGAAATTCACTATCGTATTGTATTGTCATACGTAAATATTTGCGTTTCTAAATATACATTTTCTGAAAACGTCAAAAATATGTAAAAATCGCTGACCATTATTTCAAAGCTGTGAAAAATGTACTTTTTTCTGAGTATCATAAAGAAATAACACTTTATATATTGAAGAAATATAATTAAAAACTATTAGTCACCTCAAAATATTAACCTTCCAAACTAAAATATTTTTAATAAATTATTTAGAAACGCAATAAATTATGAACGAACAAGATGACAGATCCAATCGACTTAGATAATGCACCTCTACATTCCATAGATATTCTTGAATACAGACGCGTAGCGTTATTCATTATCGATACTCTGTTTTTTAAATCATGGCAATCCGTATACTAGTGATGGAAATAAATCGATTTTTGTAAAATCTGCGCGTTTACGTGAAAAGACGTTCTAATGTCTTGACCGCTATTTTCATATTTACGTCTTTTGACGTTCTAATGTTCTGAGTGGTTAAACACTGTTATAATGCAAGTATGTTAGAAGCTCGTTTGCAATCAATGACATGTAAGTAACACCATGCTGCGTAAACACTGTAGAAAAAAGAACGCGCGCCCAGTCACTAATTACGAAAGGAACGAAGCACCGTTTGCGATTACTTCATACCTTAACCGTAATTCGTGGCTTGGCCCACTCTCTATTCTCTTATCTATACGCGGCATTACACACCATCAAGAAAAATTTTTACTGTCTGTTAGAGAATGTTATAAATTAATAATACAAAAAGTTTATTTCCTGTGATAATAGACAATACAGGGAGTAACTTCGTTACAGCCGTGCGGCGATTTAAATACAATTGCGGTAATAACCTAGAACTTTAAAGTAACACTGTAAAGAAAAATGATGAAATGCAAGAAAAAAAAATTATATTTATATGTTATATAGTTTCGCATTTTAATATGATTTAATGAGAAAAAAACATTTAAAAAGAAACAATACAAATGGTTAAATGTACGTTTAAATACCGTATCATACAAATAATTAAAAATAACACAGTAATTAATACCAAATAATGTACACTATTCTAATGTTGTTTGTATCTCTAATGGCTTGTTTACACGATGCCATAGTTAAAAAGTGATTATGGTACCAAAATCACTGCCCTTAGAGTGCCGTGGTATTGTGCTCAGAACAGGACTTGCTAAGTACGATACCACTTGTATACTCTAATGATTATGTAGTTTAGTGCGTGGAAATATCGTCGGCTTAATTCATAGAATATGTATTTACTTGGAGGCGAAAAAAACCTCGTAGTGAAAAATAATTAAAACTAAGTTATTATGTTAACACATTCTTTGCGGGAAACGAGAAAACTCGTCATACGCCTTTTTACAGTAAGACGCGGGAGACGAGTTTACTCGTTTTGTTGCGTAAAGCGGTAAGGAGCGGGAAACTTGTAAACAAAGGGTTCTAAATGGGTGCGGGGTCATGTGTTTTCTATTGTCGGCGGCACCCGATCTATCTACCTGTCAATACAATGAGTTTGAAACACAACAAAAAAATTTAAAAAATAAAATCGTTGTCGCGTATGTTCCGCTCACAAACTACGCAGTGAAACGCGGTACATCCCCACCTTCCTCTTTCCCTTCCCCACTTGCCTTCAGCCTCACAACATCCCCCAATTGGGGATGCCATAGTCTCACTGGCTCCAGACGGGAGCAGTTGGGACTCTTGTGAGGTATTAACTATATAAAAAAAAAATAAATAAAAAAAATAAAAAAAACATGTGCAAGTTTTGTAATGTGCCCCTGCATAAAGGAAAGTGTTTCGAACGCTATCACACATTGAAGCACTATTAGGTTATAGTTTTTTATTATATGTATTGAAAATTTCTAAATAAACTTTGTATGAATAAATTTCGATATGTTATTTCGATTCTGAAATACTGTTTTTTCTATGATTCCCAAGAAAGTAGAAAGTTTTTGTTCATAAAAAAAGGCATTACACATACATTGCTAAGTAAATAAATAGAGACATCTTTTTAAAGTAAAACACTGAAAGTTTCATCGAAAAATATCAAATAGATCATAAGATATGAATATTTTGCGGAAAGTCTAATTTTGACGCTAAAATTTTAAGTTTACATAATTCCGTAAAATGACGCCGTGGACAATTTACTAATTTGTGTTTAAAACAAGCGAATTTTTTTACGAATCTACAAGTTTTACTATACAAAGCGGGACTAATTTTATCACAAAATGGTATTAAAATCTTATTTTTTACGCAGTCTAAAAATTAAGCCGACGATATTCCATTCCAGTCAACTAAAACGGTAACTTACTATGTGCTTACCGCTAAAATGCATTGTTCACATGCGGTCAGGGCCTCAAGGGTGCGTAATGCACCTCAAGGCGTATTATCAAGGTATAATCAGAGCTTTGGCTGCTTGACAAGTCGCCGCCACAAGGGAACTGCTCCAATTACGCCTGCAAGCGGACAGTGCCTTCAAATTAACTAAACAGTTTAGTTGCAACTAAATCACTACTAAACACTGGCCTCATGTAAACAGGCCATATATTTTCTGTACCTCAGCAGCGTAGATATCATGGTATAATCTTTGCTGACATTTTCAACTCTGCTCATTTTAAAATAATGTATGTTTTTTAGTGAAACTTAATCGAACACATATGTGACACCTGCGTACAGGAATAACCGCTGATGGATAACATATGCAACAGTTGCGTAGATGAGGTTAAAAAAAATATGTTTTTTTAAATTTTGGCTGCGTTAACTAGCTCAGATTTTTCAACATATCCGCGGCACAGATTTTTAACCTCTCAGAAAAGGACTTTTATTTACTTTGTGTTCCTTTGCGAACTGTCAAAACGCGAAAAATTTTGTGTTATTCACGAGTTTTGTTAAAAGCTTCATAACTCACGTTTTGGGAAACGTAGCCTCATTCTAAAAAATGTTTTGGAAAGATTATGAAATTCACTATCGTATTGTTTTGTCATACGTAAATATTTGCGTTTCTAAATATACATTTTCTGAAAACGTCAAAAATATGTAAAAATCGCTGACCATTTTTTCAAAGCTGTGAAAAATGTACTTTTTTCTGAGTATCATAAAGAAATAACACTTTATATATTGAAGAAATATAATTAAAAACTATTAGTCACCTCAAAATATTAACCGTCCAAACTAAAATATTTTTAATAAATTATTTAGAAACGCAAAAAATTATGAACGATCAAGATGACAGATTCAATCGACTCAGATAATGCACCTCTCCATTCCATAGATATTCTTGAATGCAGACGCGTAGCGTTATTCATTATCGATACTCTGTTTTTTAAATCATGGCAATCCGTATACTAGTGATGGAAATAAATCGATTTTTGTAAAATCTCGCGCGTTTACGTGAAAAGACGTACTAATGTCTTGACCGCTATTATCATATTTACGTCTTTTGACGTTCTAATGTTCCGAGTGGTTAAATATGTAAATAAATAATTTATCGGCATAATACAAAAAATATGCATGATTTATTGTGCCAAGAAAGAAAAGGTCATAATGTATAATATACAACCAAATCCATAGTTAAGAGGAACGGCTTCACAATCTTTTTCATAGTATAAAACTTAAATTTGTATTTGAGGTAAAAATACTTAACCTAACTAAATTATTATTTTTTTAATGAAAAGGTACGGCAAATATCTTTTTATTTTAATGTGAATACTGCAAAAGAATCCCAACAGTATTTTGGCTTCAAATCCAAATATAAATTTTGTATGAAAAAGGCGGCGTAGCTTCATCCTCTGAAGATGTTTACACAAAACAAGAACATAAAACTCCAAACAAAGACACTTTGTGTTACGTGGATGGCCGATGGAAATGGGGCGGAGATGAAATAATTTCCCCGAGAGCCTACGTCATCCTTGGGGATGCTGTGAGGTGGGTCATTTCGAAGAGAAGAAAAATTGAACACTGCTGTAGGAGTGAGGAACTGTTAAGCTATTCTCAAAAGGCAATTAATGTCAACCGTATAAAAATTTTGGGCGCGCATTTCCGACTATGCACCGATAGGATCAATATTGCTAGTTCCTCAGAGCATCTTCCATTAAAATCCCGGTAGAACAAGAATTATCTTTCATCACCGAGGCACAGATTATAAAATAATATGAATAATAATTTTTTTTTTGATTTTTAAAAAAATATCAAATTTTCTAAAAAAAACATTACATTATTGAATACAATCTAATAATTATGCATTAAAAATTGGTTTGCGTTCAAAAGAAATAGTTAATAATTAATATATAATTGTATGTATTGCTGGTTTTCAATCGTGTAGCAACGATCACTTCGTTTTCCGTGCGGTTAGGCAGAGAAAACAAACATATATATTTAAAAAACTAGACGTATAAGCTTGGTAGTTTGAACTCTCGTCACTTTTGATGTCATCAGTAATTCGGTGAATTGGCGCTTTTCGGCTTGTCCGCGTTTGCTTAAATTTTGACGCACGACGTCTTAATCAACGTCAGATCAAACGACCTGACTTATAATTTGATAAAACAAATTAAAAAATTTATCAAAAAACTACATGACATTTGGTAAAATGTAATATTGTCAAGTTGCCAATGTCAATTGTGACAGCATAAAAGACAGAAGTGTCAGATGTGACATTGACAGTCATTAACAGCGTCAAATGTGACGGGAGTTCAAACAACTAAGCCATAATTATAATTAATGAAAATTTTATAAAACAGTTCTACAATTTTTTTCTATACAGGGTGATTCGTCCATCGTCGCACAACTAGAGATTGCTCTGCAAGAATGACAGGAGGGTTGCTTCGTAATGCATGATGGCTTCGATGTGACGCAGAGAATGACGCTCGTTCGGATAGACCTGAAGTAAGTAGGGTTTTCCCGCTTTGACGAGGGCGTCTATCAACTGTTGCGTATGTAGAAAATGGACGTTTTCGTCTTGCAGACCGTGAACTATCAACAGGCGATTTTCTCTACAAAGTAAAAAGAAAAAACATTTTAAAATATGGTAATATTATTTTGTATAAAACTACATAATTATACAATCAGACCCATACAAAAACAAACTCAAAGCGTGTTGATTCTCGATTCTCGAACCAAATTAGATCTAATTTTGATCGAATTATTTATTTATTTTTTCATGTTCTCCATAAAACGATTATACACCAATATATTATGGAGAAGATTACAAATAAAAAAGTTTACAGAGGCAGTTTTACTATTTTGTGACATGTGTTATGCGATAGTTACTGAATTGTCTGTAGGTGACATTGAAAATGTCGATGGCTAATGCAGAATCGTTAAGCAGTTGAGTCGCTCTGTTTATTGGCGCGTTCTGATAGGCAGAAGTCCTCGCTTTCGGAGCATATAAGAGTGCATGGGATCTCCCTCCAGTATAATTGTACCAGAGATTAACTTCAAAATTGAAATGGGCCTAGAATCAGCTGTTTATAGTGAACATTCAATGGAAATTTAAAATGGCACTTATCTTTGAATTGACGGGCGTGCATTTATAGGTTAGGTTAGGACACTCACTGGTCGGGGAACTTGTCAGCCTTCTTGATGACGCTGCCCCTGGCGTATGCCCCCGGGTTCAGGTTGGGCAAGTCCATGTAGCGCTCCGTGTAAGCCGTGTCGTACATCTCCCACGACGTGACGGGCGCGCATGCGATGCACAGCTTGAACACCTCCGGATGCTGCGCTAGCGCCATGAGCGAGAGATAGCCGCCTAACAAATAGATCATCTGAATTAACAAATTGTGTGTGATATGATAGTTGCCCACCGCTCTTGCCTAGATTTTAAGGTATTTTCAACCTTAAAAAATGCTCCTAGCATACTAAAATATATTTCATTCGCTTGGCAAGGAAATAATGTATGTTAACACATTCTTTGCGGGAAACGAGAAAACTCGTCATACGCCTTTTTACAGTAAGACGCGGGAGACGAGTTTACTCATTTTGTTGCGCAAAGCGGTAACGAGCGGGAAACTTGTAAACAAAGGATTCTAAATGGGTGTGGGGTCATGTGTTTTCTATTGTCGGCGGTACCCGATCTATCTACCTGTCAATACAATGAGTTTGAAACACAACAAAAAATAAAATCGTTGTCGCGTATGTTCCGCTCACAAAGTACGCAGTGAAACGCGGTACATGTGCAAGTTTTGCAATGTGCCGCTGCATAAAGGAAAGTGTTTCGAACGCTATCACACATTGAAGCACTATTAGGTTATAGTTTTTTTTTATATGTATTGAAAATTTCTAAAGAATCTTGTAATTTTGTATGAATAAATTTCGATATATTATGTTATTTCGATTGTGAAATACTGTTTTTTCTATGATTCCCAAGAAAGTAGAAAGTTTTTTTTCATAAAAAAAGGAATTACACATACATTGCTAAGTAAATAAATAGAGACATCTTTTTAAAGTAAAACACTGAAAGTTTTATCGAAAAATATCAAATAGATCATAAGATATGAATATTTTGCGGAAAGTCTAATTTTGGCGTTAAAATTTTAAAAAAACACCCGCGCTTCGCCCCCAATTTGGCGGTAAAATGCCCGACCATATAGTGTTAATATAATTCTAGCTTGTCATTTCGTCAATTGCAAATATGTTTATTTTATCTGTGAAAAAGCTTGTCGTAAATTATCAATAATTTCAAAAGGAACAGTCAAGTATTTATTTTTAAAAAAGGTTTCATTTTATTGTTAAGAACGCTTATTTTGCTGTAAAATATAATAATACTGAAGAACATTACATTATCATTATCAATACCAAAAAATTACTCCGAATATAAGTAGCTGTCCCGGGCAAACTACACTGGATAGATATATGAAAATTTCATAAGCACGCTAGCTGTAACCCCGCCACGCGTTGCTGTGGCTCAGTCTCTCTGTGCAGACAGAGAAACAATCGCGCAAGCTGCTTTTACGTCGAACAGATTATTATTATTATTATGTGCAGAGCAGGCAGCATTCTGCTGATGCGCTCATATCTGATTTCACAACAAGTTTGCCAGTAATTGAGTTCTTTTAAGTTTGAACTAAGTCCTTTCTTCTCTCCAAATGTGAATCCAATAGAACTTTGAATTGATTTATATTTGTTGCATCGATGACATGTTGTGGGAGTTTGTTCCAAGCATCCACTACTCTATTTGCAAGGAAGTGTTTTCTAGGATTAGATGCAAAAGGCGTTTTGGTAATAGTGTCCACGGAGATTTATATTTTTATTAGTAGTGAAGATTTGTTGGATGCTAGGGCAACTGTAATGTCCAGATAAAAGTCTCCATCAAGTCACCCCTTTCTCTTCTTTCTTGTAAGGTTGGTAATCTTAGTTCCTTGAGTCTAGTCTATCTTCGTATCGTAGATCTTTCAGAGCTCTTGGTATTTTGTCTCTGTACTCTCTCTAACAGATTTATATCCTTTGCGAAGTAAGGACTCCATATTTGGAAAGCATATTCCAGGAGAGGTCGCACATATGTTTTATATATTTTTAACATCATGTCCCGTGTTAGGTCAAGGAAGGTTTTCCTATAGCCTGATAGTGCTGTTTTTTAAAAAAACCGTGTTTTTACCTGTCACAGGTGACATATATATAATATAGTTATATATAAAAACACACGCGTATTCGAATGCAAAGTTGTGTCAAAATTTCAAAGCAATCTGTGAAGAACTTTGGGAGATTTAAGATTTTGAACAAACGAACATTACATTTTTATTTATATACAGATAGATTTTCTGGTAAGATAAGAAACTAATTTTGCAAAAAAACAATTCAGTTATTACGAAAATAGTGTCAGCCAGCGTACGGCAGGCGGTCGGTATTTTATCCCTGGCATTTCAAGGGGTTGAGAGGAAAGGCTACAATACTTAAATTTGGATTTGAAGCCAAAATATTTCCCAATCTGAATAATTTTTTTTTATCAAGGAAGTATGTGAGGCTGAAGGAATTGGGGATGTAAAGGAGATGGGGAAGAGGATGGTGGGGGTAGTACCTGACCATTCAGATTCAATTACCAAACCGACAGTGCCATTCCAAGCAACGTTTCGATTCTGAATGGCGGTCTTTCACCAGGGCGTTAAAGAGAGTATCTACCTATCCTATCGGAGGTCGACTATCATTAGACTCATGAGGATTTAGAAAAACGTGCACGTACCATAACTCCATCCATGAACGGCAACCCTATCCAGATCGATACAACCAATTTCTTCCGCCAGCCATTTGAGTACTTCAATCTGTAAACATATTAAACATAATCATTTCGGTTGTCGGTGCATGGGTAATGATAATCCTGCATAAAGCGTAAAATTACACAAGTTCAATTTTAACCAGTGGACTGTTTTTCGTGCACAAATGCGCTCAACGTTTGGCGCTTGCACACTGTTATGTATGGCCATGTTGGCAGTCCTGATGCGTCACGTGGGAGATTATAACGAGTGTGCGGGCAGTCAATAAACGTCATAGCTCGGAGTCAACAGTCTTTTATTTTTAATAATCCCCGATATAATAATTGGCGACGAGGATAATCTAAAAAGTTTAATGTAAAAACGAGTAATATTCATTTAATAGTCCAGTCTAAAACAGTGATTGCGTCTGTGTTTTTTTCAATCATTTTAACATGTCTACGAGTACTTTGCCAGTGCCGCAATACGAGTCGAGTTGTGAAACCTTCGGAATGTTTTTAGAACGTGTTCAAATTTATTTAAAAATAATTAATATTACGGACAAAGAGAAAATTGGTTATCTTTGTATAATTATTGGTGCGGAAAAATATAAAATTTTAAAAGAAACAGTTCATCCAAAAAATATTGAAGAGTTAACTTATAACGAGATTGTAACAACACTTCAAAATAAATATGAAGAAAAAAAATGTACGATCGCCCAAAGATATAAATTTTATAATCGTCAGCAACAGTCGAACGAGGGAATTGATGATTACATTTCAGAAATAAAAAGTCTGTCAATATCATGTAATTTTGGAGCATTTCTGGATGAAGCCTTGAGGGATAAATTGGTGTGCGGTGTGAAAAATGAAGCCATGACTATAAGATTACTGTCTGAAGATGAATCGCTGAGTTTCGAAAAAGCAAAAAAAATTGTGAAGAATATGGAGACAGTAAGTTGTTCTGCAGAAATATTACACAAAGAAGATCTTTCATCGGGAGTTTTCGAAGTAAAGCCGAAAACGTCACGTCAAAGGAGTACTAGTCCGCAACAAGGTCAAAGGAGTTCAATGTCATCAAGTCGTATTTCATCTCCATCACGTGGAAATCCCAGAAAAAGATGCGAGAGGTGTTTTATCAGTCATCAACCAGAGTCATGTCCGTCAAGGAATTGGAAATGTTACAAGTGTAATACATACGGTCATACGTCAAAATTTTGTTCTAGTGTAAAATCAATTGTTATTAATCATGTAAAATGTGTGGGTAATATAAATGTTTTAAATATGTCCGTGTCTGAAACAGCTAATATTGATTTGTTTGTAAACGGTAGGAAAATGTCCTTCATGATTGACACAGGGAGTTCATCGACCTTGATAAGTCACAAAATGTACATAAAATTTTTCAAAACTTGTAAATTAAGTCAGTTCTATGGTAATTTGTTTACAGCAAATAGTCAAAATTTATATTGTTTTGGATTTTTTATTGCAAAAGTAAGTGTAAAAGATGATTCTAAATTGGTCGTGGATTTACCAGTATTAGTTATTAAAAATCTATCGTCTGAAGCTATTCTTGGTAGGAATTGGATAAATGTTTTGAATCCGTCTTGGGAAAATACATTTATAAATTCTTTTATGTCAAATATTGGTAATGATAATACTGTAAATTCAGTGTCTGTCAGTGGAAAAAATAAATCAAACATTGTCGAAAAATTGTCACAAAAATATTTAAATTCTTTTTCTAAAACGAATAACGACATACCAATTAAAGAGTTTTCGGTAAATTTAAGTTTAAAAAATAATTCAACTCCTGTTTTCCACAAAGCATATGAGGTCCCTTATGCACTGCGTGCAGAAGTATGCCAAGAGCTAGATCGTCTTGAAAGCGAAGGCATAATTTCTAAAGTTAAATATAGTACTTGGTCTTCTCCAATAGTTTGTGTACCAAAACAAAATGGAAAAATACGTTTATGTGCAGATTTAAAATCTACAGTTAATCCACAATTGAGAATTGATCAATATCCTATTCCACGTCCAGAGGATATTTTTAATAAATTTTCAGGTTGTCAAGTATTTTGTAAATTAGACTTAACAAATGCATATTTACAGTTGTCTGTGTCAGATTCTAGTAAAGAATTACTTACAATTAATACATGTAATGGTTTATATGTTTACAATCGTTTACCTTTTGGGTTGTCATCGGCTCCTGCCACATTTCAAATGGTCATTGATACAGTCTTGGGAGGCATAAAAAACTGTGCTGCATACATTGATGATATTTGTGTAGGTGGTAAAGATGAAACGGAGTGTTGTAATACTTTAGAAAAAGTTTTGTCAAAGTTAAATGAGTTTAATATAAAAATTAATGTGTCAAAAAGTGAATTTTTTGTATCTTCTTTTGAATTTTTAGGTTTTACTTTGTCAGGTCAAGGCAAAAGTCCGTCTTTGTCGAAAGTTGAGAAAATTAAGTCTACTGGGTGTCCAGAAAATGTTACTCAACTAAAATCGTATTTGTCAATGTTGAATTTTTATAGGAATTTTATTCCTATGTGTCCTACTGTACTAGAACCACTCCATAATTTATTAAGAAAGAATGTAGAATGGTGTTGGTCTGATGAATGCGAAAAAGCATTTATAAATAGTAAGTCTCTCTTGTCAGATAAAACTATGTTAGTTTTATTTGATCCGTCAAAACCATTGTGTCTTACAGTCGACTCCAGTGCATACGGTGTCGGATGTGTCTTAAGTCATGTCGTAAAGAATCAAGAATTTCCTATAGCTTTTGAGTCTGCAACGTTAAATTCAGCTCAAAGAAATTATAGCCAATTGCACAAGGAAGCCCTTGCTGTTATTTTTGGAATCAAGAAATTTCATAAATATTTAATTGGTCGTCATTTTACTATATATACTGATCATGCTCCATTGTTGTCTTTATTTGCCGAAGATAAAAAAGTCCCCGTTTTAGCTGCATCACGTCTCATAAGATGGTCTATAATATTGTCCGCGTACAATTATAAATTAGTTTTTAAAAATGGACTGAAAATTCCTCAAGCTGATGTGATGTCACGTTTGCCAAGTGAACAACAATTTAATGTAGAGGAATGTAATTTTGTATACATGTCAACACCCTTAATTCCATTTTCAGAAGTTGAAAGTCATTCTGAAAAAGATGAAATGTTATCTAAAGTCATTAAGTATGTTTCAATCGGTTGGATTGAAAACTTGTCAAGTCCAGAAATTAAAAAATATTTCAAGTTCAGAAATTTACTGTCGGTCAAGGGAAAATGTCTTTTATTTGGTGACAGAATTGTAATACCAGAATCTCTTAAGTCTAAAGTCTTAAATTTAATACATTATGGTCATCCTGGTATAGTCAGATCAAAAATTCTTGCTCGTTCTTATGTTTGGTGGTTAGGTATGAATCAAGATATTATTTCTAGATGTGAAATGTGTCAGTCGGTACAAAAAGCTAACAAAAATGTGCGTCATAATTGGCCTATTGCTGAAAGTCCATGGGAAAGAGTCCATTTGGATTTTTTTGACTTAAAAGGTTCCAAATACTTGTTAGTTTGTGATTCATATTCAAAGTGGATAGAATGTTTTTATATGAAAAATACTAAATATTCGGATTTGTTATCAAAATTAAGTGAAGTTTTTTCCAGATTTGCGTTTCCGAAAACTATTGTTTGTGATAACGGTCCTCCATTTTCATGTAAAGAATTTTCTATTTTTTGTAAAGAAAAATCTATTAAATTATTATTTTCTCCACCATATAATCCCGAGTCAAATGGATTAGCAGAACGATCTGTTCAAACATTCAAAAAGATTTTAATTAAATTTATGTTTTCAAAAAATTCAAAATTTTTGTCACCAGCTCAACGTCTAATAGATTGTTTGTATACTTATCGTTCCACCCCTACTTCTGTCACGGGTTTGTCTCCTATGGCTAAAATATTTTCGTATGAGCCACGTACACCTCTTCATGTTTTGACAGAAGAAAATAATGTAAATAAAAGTAAGCAATCAAGTAAAAATGCATTGACAGAGTATGAGGAAAATGATAATGTATTGGTATACTTAAGACATTTGAAAGGTCCTATAAAATGGGTTCAGGGAACTATTAAGTTAAAATTAAGTTCATGGGTGTATTTAATTCTTTTAATCGGAGGAGAGGTAAAAAAGGTCCATGTTAACCAAATAAAAAAAAGTTGCATTAAGTTAAAATCAAATTATGAAAATCCCGATAAATGGTATGACTTGGGAAGTCAAGAAAATAAAAATGATAGTGAGCCTTTACCCAGCACTAGTGGGAAAACTGATGTAGTAACTAGGGCTGGCAGATTGGTGAAACCTCCTGTCAGATTTAGTCATAGTGATTATGTTTAAGTTTTATTTGGTATTGTAAAAAAAAAAAATAAAGGAGGAAAGGATGTTATGTATGGCCATGTTGGCAGTCCTGATGCGTCACGTGGGAGATTATAACGAGTGTGCGGGCAGTCAATAAACGTCATAGCTCGGAGTCAACAGTCTTTTATTTTTAATAATCCCCGATATAATACACACTTTTGTGAGCTCAAGTACCGCCCATTATCGAAAAATGGACAAACGAAAAAAAGAATCGCTTGCGCTAATATCACTGTACATTCTGCTGTTTATTTCATGAACGAAGACTCTATGACAACTTACCAAATAATTTGTCTATGAATGTAAAAAATTCGTTTACGTAAAATAGCGTAGTACAAAGTTCATTATTTATTTGTTGTTTACATGTTTATATGTTTGTAGAAAAAAAATATATATGTATATAGTTTTGACAGTTGTGTCGGAAATGAGTTTTTATTTTTTTTGATAAAGTTAGGTTAGGTTAGGTATTCTGCTGAAATGTCTTATGATATAAACATGAAATCCAACCTCCGATAGGAGAAAGCCACCAGAAGAAGAAAGATGAATCAAATTTAATGTACGGCATATATGTGATCATAATTGTTGTGTATATGGAACCTATTTAACCTAGTTTTTGTTTCATCACTTTTCATAACTTTATAGCACTTTTTATAGGTGTGTTGAATTGTCATTTTGAGGTTACGTATAATCAGACTGTAATAGTTATATATGGAACCTATTTAACCTATTTTTTCTTTCATCACTTTTCATAACTTTATAGCACTTTTAATAGTTGTGTTGAATTGTCATTTTGAGGTTATATATGATAAGACTGTAATAGTTACAAATGGAACCAATTTAACCTAGTTTTTGTTTCATCACTTTTCATAACTTTATAGCACTTTTAATAGGTGTGTTGAATTGTCATTTTGAGGTTACATATAATAAGACTGTAATAGTTACATATGGAACCTATTTAACCTAGTTTTTGTTTCATCACTTTTCATAACTTTATATCACTTTTTATAGGTGTGTTGAATTGTCATTTTGAGGTTACATATAATAAGACTGTAATAGTTACATATGGAACCTATTTAACCTAGTTTTTGTTTCATCACTTTTCATAACTTTATATCACTTTTTATAGGTGTGTTGAATTGTCATTTTGAGGTTATATATAATAAGACTGTAATAGTTACAAATGGAACCTATTTAACCTAGTTTTTGTTTCATCACTTTTCATAACTTTATAGCACTTTTTATAGGTGTGTTGAATTGTCATTTTGAGGTTATATATAATAAGACTGTAATAGTTACAAATGGAACCTATTTAACCTAGTTTTTGTTTCATCACTTTTCATAACTTTATAGCACTTTTTATAGGTGTGTTGAATTGTCATTTTGAGGTTACATATAATAAGACTGTAATAGTTACATATGGAACCTATTTAACCTAGTTTTTGTTTCATCACTTTTTATAACTTTATAGCACTTTTTATGGGGGTGTTGAATTGTCATTTTGATGAGTTATCTGGCCACCATTTTCCTCACACGCGGCAATCTAATTCTATTTACATTTCTGGTTTCCTAACTGCGTATATTTTTACTAAAAACAATTTCATCCTTAGATGTATTTAAAAATATTTTTATTTTTTTTGGTTTGTCTGAGGATTGAACCTTCTTCCCCCAGGGAAATGAGTAAACTACGCTATCACTTAATTCAAATCCTAATTGGATGGTACCCAGATTTGTTTAGTATATTAACCACTCAGAACATTAGAACGTCAAAAGACGTAAATATGATAATAGCGGTCAAGACATTAGAACGTTTTTTCACGTAAACGCGCGAGATTTTACAAAAATCGATTTATTTCCATCACTAGTATACGGATTGCCATGATTTAAAAAACAGAGTATCGATAATGAATAACGCTACGCGTCTGTATTCAACAATATCTATGGAACGTAGAACTGCATTATCTAAGCCGATTGAATCTGTCATCTTGTTTGTTCATAATTTATTGCGTTTCTAAATAATTTATTAAAAATATTTTAGTTTGGACGGTTAATATTTTGAGGTGACTAATAGTTTTTAATTATATTTCTTCAATATATAAAGTGTTATTTCTTTATGATACTCAGAAAAAAGTACATTTTTCACGGCTTTGAAATAATGGTTATCGATTCTTACATATTTTTGACGTTTTCATAAAATATATATTTAGAAACGCAAATATTTACTTATAACAACACTATTCGATAGTGGATTTCATAATCTTTCCAAAACATTTTTTAGAATGAGGCTACGTTTCCCAAGACGTGAGTTATGATGCTTTTAGCAAAACTCGTAAATAACACAAAAATTATCACGTTTTGACAGTTCTCAAAGGAACACATAGTATATAAATGTCTTTGTCTGAGAGGTTAACTGTTGTAAATTTTTATAATGTCAGAGGAATGCGTGTGTGTACGTGATTGGAAGTAAAACTTGATAGAATGCATTAATGGTGTCTCACCTGATCCTGCAGCTCGACCGTGCCCATGCGGCATCGTATCCTGGACTCGAAGTCGAGGCCGCGGTGTTTGGAGCCGCGTGAGTCTATGCAAACCACGCAGTAGCCGCGCGCCGCCGCCATGTGCATCCTCAGCTGTCTCATGCCCTGTAACAAACACCAATGGCACTGAAACTCATACATTTTGAATGTCGTTATTTTATTAGAAACGCACCCCGTCGATATAGGCATATAAAAACACACGCGTATTCGAATCCAACTTGTAAACAAAGGGAAACTTGTAAACAAGGGGTTCTAAATGGGTGCGGGGTCATGTGTTTTCTATTGTCGGTGGTACCCGATCTATCTACCTGTCAATACAATGAGTTTGAAACACAACAAAAAAATAAAATCGTTGTCGCGTATGTTCCGCTCACAAACTACGCAGTGAAACGCGGTACATGTGCAAGTTTTGCAATGTGCCCCTGCATTAAGGAAAGTGTTTTGAACGCTATCACACATTGAAGCAATATTAGGTTATAGTTTTTTTTTTAAATGTATTGAAAATTTCTAAATAATCTTTTTATGAATAAATTTCCATATTTCTAAATAATCTTGTAATTTTGTATGAATAAATTTCGATATGTTATTTCGATTGTGTAATACTGTTTTTTCTATGATTCCCAAGAAAGTAGAAAATTTTTGTTCATAAAAAAAGGAATTACACATACATTGGCTAAGTAAATAAATAGAGACATCTTTTTAAAGTAAAACACTGAAAGTTTCATCGAAAAATATCAAATAGATCATAGGATATGAATATTTTGTGGAAAGTCTAATTTTAGCGCTAAAATTTTAAAAAAACACCCGCGCTTCGCCCCCAATTTGGCGGTAAAATGCCTGACCATATAGTGTTAATTACAGAAAAATAATAATTAATTAAAAACATTTTGCTATTTCCCATTTCATTTTCTTTAACAGGTCCCTGGTCCCTTTGATAAAGTACACCAGGGTTGTCATTGGATATTTGGCTGTCCACAGTGCGTCTTGCCTTGTTCCCATCAGGGCGGAACTTGGCACTATTAACTGTCAATTAGGTTAGGTTAAGTTAGTACCTTGAAGGTGTTGGTGACGGTCTGCACGACGGGCCCCCCATATACGTAGAGCAGGGTGGGACGGGGTCGGCGCGGCTCTGTATTAGGCCTGAACACCATGGCGTGCAGCTCCTCTCCGCAGCCCGAGTCCAGGCGCGTGCTGTACAGCTCCGGAGTGTAGCGCGCCCGGTTCTTGCACCCATCCCCTGAACACAACACACAATTTAATAGTCACATCACAAATACTTCATTCCGCACATGTATTATAGTATGCAAGAATTGAAAAGAGTGAAAATAAATCTGATTTCTATTATTACAGGAAGATTACAGCCTCTTGTGTCTAGGATGAACCAAGTACGCAGATAAGTAATGGTGAAAGAACAACTCAACATGGACAGTGCACTCGCTGAGGGAACTGGTAGAACTACTAACGGGACACTGCCGTCTCAGGAGACACTTGCAGTTGGCTCAGAGACCTGGGAAGACACACTGTAGTCAAGAGACCCAAATATCAAACGACAAGCTTGGTGAATTACATCAAAGAGACCGGGTGAAAGGAATTACGTGAAATGGGCCAATGAGGTGACTCTGTTAAAGGAATCACGTGAAATGGGCCAATGAGGTGACTTTGCTAAAGGAATTACGTGAAATGGGCCAATGAGGTGACTCTGTTAAAGGAATGACGTGAAATGGGCCAAAGAGGTGACTCTGTTAAAGGAATCACGTGAAATGGGCCAATGAGGTGACTTTGCTAAAGGAATTACGTGAAATGGGCCAATGAGGTGACTCTGTTAAAGGAATGACGTGAAATGGGCCAATGAGGTGACTCTGTTAAAGGAATTACGTGAAATGGGCCAATGAGGTGACTCTGCTAAAGGAATTACGTGAAATGGGCCAATGAGGTGACACTGTTAAAGGAATGACGTGAAATGGGCCAATGAGGTGACTCTGTTAAAGGAATTACGTGAAATGGGCCAATGAGGTGACTCTGTTAAAGGAATTACGTGAAATGGGCCAATGAGGTGACTCTGTTAAAGGAATGACCAGAAATGGGCCAATGAGGTGACTCTGTTAAAGGAATCACGTGAAATGGGCCAATGAGGTGACTCTGTTAAAGGAATGACTTGAAATGGGCCAATGAGGTGACTCTGTTAAAGGAATGACGTGAAATGGGCCAATGAGGTGTCTCTGTTAAAGGAATGACGTGAAATGGGCCAATGAGGTGACTCTGTTAAAGGAATGACGTGAAATGGGCCAATGAGGTGACTCTGTTAAAGGAATGACTTGAAATGGGCCAATGAGGTGACTCTGTTAAAGGAATGACGTGAAATGGGCCAATGAGGTGTCTCTGTTAAAGGAATGACGTGAAATGGGCCAATGAGGTGACTCTGTTAAAGGAATGACGTGAAATGGGCCAATGAGGTGACTCTGTTAAAGGAATGACTTGAAATGGGCCAATTAGGTGACTACTCACGGGAACTATCTGTAAACTGTCTCCGCTTTAAACAAATAATTAATAATGATGATGTGTGTAAGTACGTAAGTCACGGGGTTTAAAAGGTTGATAGGAATATTGAAAAAAAGGGTAAATGCAAGAAACCATATTAATGACGGACTGAACATAGAAATAATTTACCACAGAAGAGAAGCAAGTGCTGGTACCAACTAATAGTGGAATATCTCCTCGGGGGTTATCTTAACTCCTAGAGCAATTTTGGGAGACATTTCTCCCAGACGTAGAGTGTTTTTGTGAGATATTTCTCACAGCCTGATACTGACTCATAAAATTCAAGCTATCTCATTTTGTATCATGGTGAGATATATGATTTGAACAGTGTTAGAGAGAGAAAACACCACGCTTTAAGTTTGCATACAAATGTTTACCATAGATGTTCCTGTAAACTTCGAAATGATTCTATTATTAAATCATTTAAAAATATTTTGGTTAATTTGAAAAAAAAAAAGAAATCAAAATACATGGAGGTTCTCATACAAGTTAGGAGGCCAATTTGAGTCAGTATCCCGGCCTTGTGATCTAGGAGGTTTTGGTTGAGGCGATGCACTACGTCTTGTAATATTTTGATCGAGCCGCTATCATTAACACACCTTACGTAGATGGCGATAAGGCTTAAATTCCCGCTTAACACCATCCACCTGTTTTGATTTATGCAAGAAAAAAACATGGCAAAAAAGTGACTTTTATTTTATTTTGTGGATGTTCAGGCACAAATATTTAAATGTTTTTCGATCAATTTATAAATAACTTAATTTGCCACATTATACAATAAAACCATAACCGAAAATGGGTTCGTAAGTAGGAGATTTTGAACTTTAAAGCAGTTTTCATAGGCCTCATATATTATTTTTTTCTGGGCTTATAAAAAGACTTATCTAAAAACTACTCGATTATTTCAAAGGTCAAGATGTATTCTACTCGCAGTATTTAATTAAAGCATCTGAAACATTTCTAGGCGACCAAATTTTCAAACCAAAAACACATGATTTTAAATTACTACGTAGTGCATCGCCTTAAGGTATGAAGAAATCCGGATTGTATGAAGGAGGTAAAACAGATGCCAGTAGCTCGTTTCAAATACGAGCCAACTTATACAAAAACGAGTCGAAGAAACAATCTGTTCTCACTAAGCCAACATAAAATGAGAATGGGTGTTCCGCTCGTGTGCGTCAAGTTTTGCGTTAGTGCACCGGTGCACAGAGAATAAATACTGCTAGCTTTTTAGAGCAGGTTGAATTGAAATACCTCTAGAACAGACTTAGTATGCCTACAATGCGTCTGTGCATTAGATATGGCAATCGGTCTGTTAAGAACGGACTGCCAATCAGACGGACCTCCTTCATTTTTTGGTTTATAAGTATTGGAGCTCCAGCCCAGAGGTGGCTACCAAATTCAATTTTTGCACTTACTTGGATTTGTATAGTGTAAGCAGCAGACATGATCACTATTAATGAATCTACTAACCTTATTTTAGATGTTAGTCACTAGTTTTAAGTCAGTAGTATTATTATTTATTATTTAATAATAATATGGTTACGCACATTTCATAATAAATATTTTAATTTCATATGTCGATTTGTAATACTGTGATTAAATAGTTATTTATTTGGAAATATGTTTAAAAACAACGAATTTATCTGGAATTGAGTGTAAAGCGAAAATGTAATAAATTCTCATAAGAGAATTTGAGGTTAACAAGGGTGTAATAGTGTTTTCACCTGGTGGGGGGGGCGCCGGTTCGAGTAGGGAGCCGCGGGCGGCGAGGTAGGGCCCCCCCGGCCGGTGCAGCACCCGGTACACGCGGCAGGTGGGCTGCGTGCGGATGTTGGAGTACGTGGCCACTACCACTTCGCACCGCTGGAACAACACACAAACAACGCTTTAGTAATCAACGAGCAGGAGACACGGCAATACAACTCCACCTTGGCGTATACTGCTTCCTTCATACATACTTTGAATCTTAATCTAGCCCGACAACGAGCGGGCTGACGAACTAACAAGGAAAGGGGCGAAAGCACCACTTGTAGGATCCGAACCGGCCGTAGAAGTAATTACATATTGATAGGTGGGTCAAATCCCAGCACTGCAAAGCATGGGAGAGGGCACCTGGAGACAATCCAAAGTAATCATAAAAGGACCAGAACCTAGACGAACCAAGAAACTACTCGATATGGACAGAAACTCACTGAGGGAACTGGTAGGACTACTAACGGGACACTGCCATCTCAGGAGACACATGCAGATATTGGGAGTGGAAAACACCAATAGATGCAGGAAAGGTGAAGAGGATGAAGAGACTCCAATTCACCTATGGTGCCAATGTCCTGTCCTGGTGGGAACTAGGCGCAGATACCTGGGGAGACATACAGTAGAACCAGAAGACATAGCCACATACCCAATGACAACCCTGGTGAACTTTATTAAAGGGACTGGGTTGTTGTTAAAGGATTGAGGTAAAATGGGAGATGGCACAATGGGCCTATGGCCTAAGTGCTCTCATGGTGAAAAAAAATGATTTAAGTGTTTGAAAGAGAAAACACCACGCTTTATATTCAAATCTAGAAGTTAACCACAGAAGATTGTACACCTCTATGAAACTAAAGGGTTCCGACCGCAATTTGAATTATTTTTATACGAAATGACATAAAAGTGAGGTGGCCAAATGTTTTCAATATATTTGTCAAATAAAATGTGTGTATTTTTTTTTTCTTTATCAGTAATTTTAGTTCAGTCGTTGGACGAAAAAATTTAAGTTTACCCATTTTTAAAACATTTTATGATTGCTTTAATTTTAATATTTCAAAAATTACATGTTTATTTCTAACTAGCTGACGTGTACCCAGCGTTGCTGGGAGTCATCTTTAAGAGATAGACATATACCATTGTGGTCTTTTCTGTAGGCCTTTTTAAGATATACAATTCCGTAGTACATTATTGTGATGTATCTCATAAGGTTTAGTCAGACTTGATTAACAAAACATCGACTTTTCTCTACTTTCTATAAATACAATATGCATGTTTTATATATATAAACCTTCCGAAAGAAATTCTCTAAACGATAGTGAAAACCTTATCAAAATCCGTTGCATAGTTTAGAAGAACTAAGCGCACAAACAGACAGATGCGGATAGCGACTTTATTTTATACTATTTTTTTTAAATAATAAAATTTTAAATCTTATTCTTCACCTTTCAAAAACAGTTTTTCAAGCGGAAGTACACACAAATTCTGATAGAATATGCCAGAGGCCTGAGGGATTAATCTCTGTGTCATATTATATTACCTCACATTTAATTCATCGTTCCGCTCTAAGTATCCATTTAAACAATCGCAGCATCATTTGAAAGAAAAATTCAATTCAACGGAAACCATTCTTGCGTTCTGAGTGCAATTATAAATTTGTAGATAGACTTAATTGGGAATATGACATCTGGTCACGCTTTTTTTCCATTTTTATTATTCTTGTTGCTTCTCTATATGAAGGCTCATCTACTATTGTCTCACTCTACACTATATAAAACAAGTTAGCGTCTAACCCAACACTTTTTAAATGTTTGTTTCATAATAAAAGGAATTACTTCATCCATATCGATGGTGAAGGAGTATCCAGGTTCGGTTAGCAGCTGGGGGCTCTCGGCGTTGGGCTTGTGATATGAGGCGCAGTAGAGGTGGCGCTCCAGAGGTGTCTCCTTCAGCCCTATGAAGTACACCAGGCCTCGCGATTCGTCCACCTAAAATAATATTAATTCGTAAGTGACTTAGAATCAGGGTTCGAAGGATATATACCACTGATATAAATTTTGATATACAGGGTGTATCGGCACGTACCCGACAAATTTTAACCAGAGATTCCTGAGCATATATGGAGTAAAAAATGTTAAAGCCACTTTGCTGTTCGGTAATGTTGTTTTTAATAAAAAAATTTACTAGTCATATTTTCACCACATGTCACCACTGTTTTATCCTTTGTCAAAGTTTGAAAACCCATCTGGCAATATTTTATTCGAATTCCGTTGAATAATGCACGTGTGTACCTATATTGGCGCACTTTTAGAGTCACAACGAAATGGCACGGCACCATTCGTCTCATTTTTAACTATTATTATTTAGTGTGTGCGAAAGAGCGAAGACGCTTTTCGACATACTTGCTTATAACAGCTGTTGAACACGAAAAGCAATGCCAATGACAGTGATGTAGTGTGGAAATTTTTAATTTTTTTGTTTTTTTGAAAAAAAAATGTTACCGGACAGCAAAGTGCTCATAACATTTTTTAATCCAAATGTGCTAAGGAATAGCTGGTTAAAGTTTGTCGGGTTAGTGCCGATACACCCTGTATATACACGGTGTCCGGAAACTCGTAGTACAAGCGGGAAACTGGAGAATCTACACCACATGGGGAACCCAAAAAAACATAAAGTTTTTTGATTTGAGCATTTTCAAAAAAAAAAAAAAAAAAACCAAAAAAATATATTTTTCGGCTATTTTAGGGTTAAAGTTTTTTCTGGTGTTTAGGGTTGAATAACAGATGTTTTAACCCTGCAGAGCAGAAATATTTTATGATTACACCGGGTTAAATGAAGGTTGATTTCAAAATAATGCTTCAAATCCGAGTTTCTTCATTTGTTTTACTTTCAAATAGTTTTAATTAGTTAAGTACTTCGATCTTCAGTAATAATTTATAAGAATTTGATTAAAAAAAAAAAATAATTAAAAAAAAAAAATCAACTTCAAACTCGATTTACTCGATAACGAAAGCTCAAATAAAAAAAAAATATACTACAAAATCGACTCCAAATGTGATGTAGATTCACCAGTTTCCCGCTTGTACTACGAGTTTCCGGACACCCTGTATATATATATATGTTATGGTTAAGGTTTTCACGGGTGTAAAATGTAGAATAATTTTCTCAGTGTACTCCGTCCTAGACGTAATAAGAATTGATAAGCACTCACTTAGGTTTTGATTTCTGGATAGAACAGACACGCGAAAATGATCAGTTTGAGACAAAACTCAAGACATAAGGCCTCTGAAGATGGACAGTGAGATCTATCCGAAACGTCAGGAGTTAAAAAGTCCTTTTAAGGACTACGTTACGCAAGTAAACCGAGAAAATTACTCTACATATACAGGGTGGGGCAAAAGTAATCACCCGATGGTATTTTTTTTTGCTGTAATTTTTTTTAATGATAAACTTTGGTACTGCTTGTGAAATTTGTTTATTTAATCCATTAGAATTTATTCCATCAAGTCAAGAAATTATATCGGCCAAGTGGCCGTCGCTAAATTTGTTTATGGCATTTTCCATCACTCTTGCCAGAACTTCGGGCGACAGGTTCTCGCATTCCTGGCGAACACTCTTCTTAAAGGCTTCAAGAGTCTGAGGCTTGTTGACGTAAACCCGCGACTTCAAAAAACCCTATAAAAAGAAGTCTGGAACCGCTGCATGGCGATCATAGCTGATCGGTAGAGGCCAGTAGAGGAAGATCCTTTGACTACTCCAGCCAGACTCTCTCGACCCATCAACTTGCACCACATTGGAATGGGTTGATTTATATGTCATTCTAGATTCCTCATACCTTTTTTTCTTCCTAGAACTTATACCGCTTTCTTTATTAAAAAGACCCCCACACAGCATCCAAAAAGATGACACACGCCTTGAGGCAAATTATTTTCCTCATGGCATCCTGTGTGGATTAATATTTTTTAAAAATGCAACTTATAAGGAAAGACACTTACCCAAATCTTTCTCCCGATGATCTCCCACTTGCCTTGCGTCAAGGGAACTCTTGAAATAATGTTTGGGCCTACGCACGAAGGACTTATCACATCTGAAAACAATAAAAACTCAAACGTTACTTTGTAGTTTGCTATCTCAAGCAATACAACAAATAATCGTCTAGACTTTGAGAGAAAA
Organism: Hesperophylax consimilis; assembly: GCF_061612785.1. NCBI lineage: Eukaryota > Metazoa > Arthropoda > Insecta > Trichoptera > Limnephilidae > Hesperophylax > Hesperophylax consimilis. The sequence goes on along the minus strand of NC_142855.1, from coordinate 18,278,848 downwards.
CCTGCAATGGTGTCAGTAACACAAGAGTTCCTCAATGGGAACATTATCTTCATGTCCCCGATAACTTCATCAACGATCATGCCTTTGGGGAGAATGACTACACTCTTAACCTTTCCCTTACTGTGCTAAAAAAATCCACGCGTTCCGGTGCTGTGTAGTCAATACACATCTCAAAATAAGCGATTTAATATGGGAAAAATATGAATATTCATAGCTAATCGCTTATGTTTATTATATTTTATATCAAAAGCGATAATAATTGTAATTTAATTGCTTAAAACATGAAAAAACGATCAGCAGATGCTAAAAAAACATGCGAGGGGTCCACATCTAACGACGGTCCGCGACCGACTGGATGGCGGCTAGCATGTTGCACACACTCAGCTATGCAGTCTTAGGTATCGATGGTCTAAATAAAAATACAACTGTGGACGTATGGATTTCTCAAGTTCCCGCATAGCGTGTCATTTCCTCGCACACTCTTCGCGTAGCATTGTCGCACGGTTGATTGTATTGGTGTATTTGTTTCCGATTTTTAACAAAAATCTCTGATTTTTAATTGAATTTGAAAACTATGTAAAATTTTATTTTTTAATTCAGTGCATAAATGTATAACGGAGGAATACCTAAAATCTGAACCCGGAATTTGTTATATTTATAGAGTTATTAAAGTTATTAGAAGCAATGTGTAGTAAATACACACCACAGATAAGGAAAGGTTAAAGCACCTGTCTTCTGTGGTAAACATTTTTCATTTAAACTTCAGTAAAATTGCAAAAATATTATTTTAACACGTCTCAACTGATGTAATAAATTTAATGTTATTAAATTGAAATTTTTTTTGAGGTATATGACAAAATGGTTAGGTTGGGTAGTATTGTAAGATGGTACCTTCTCTTCCGGTGATGGCGGCAGTGACCAGGTAGAGATGAAGATGCCCCGACTCCTCGGAGGCCCAGAGGAAGGACACCCTGGAGGGATCCGTCTGCGGCAAGAAGTGCAGGATGTCGTGCACGTTGACCCACGCCTCGGGTGCGCGCTCAGATACGAGCACCTGATGGGGAAGTATAATTTTAACAAACTCTCAAAGTGTGAAACAGAAAAATCAACTCAGATATAACTCAGGATCGCAGCCATGCCGGGGATTTGCTACGACCACCGAGGTAACCCAATAATTTCAGACTTTTAAATTTATCTTCAATGATTGAATATTACAATTTGAAGTTTTAATTAGGTAAGGTCGTGTGATAACTCTAAGTAAATTGCATTAAAAAGTGCAAAATGACAAACACTAGTAAAAGCCAAAAAAATAAGATTTAATTTGTAAATACACATTTTTTTATTTTCCGACTTTATGTCCGGGTTAAATCTTCCACACAGGAAAAAACTAAACCCTTCCACACACTTTTCCACAAATGATCATCTAGTCAATCAACATTATGCAAGTGCATTATATAAGCATAATAAATACAAAACAATACAAGAACAACACGTCAACTCACCAGAGATCAAATGGGAAAATAATTCACTGACTCCAGATATTTTCATATCAGAGGGTTCGGCTCGGTAGAACTTCTAACAGGGCCTATAAATCCTACTGATCCCTCAACATAAATATTTAAAAAATCTTTCGTAATCCTACATGTATTTAAAATGACTGATTTTTGCATTTTTATGTATAAATTCTTTGACAGATCTAATACGCCTAAATGTTGAATGAGAGAGCTAGGTATAATGCCAGTAGCCGAAATAACAAATGGTAATATTTTTATAGTCTGAATATGCCAAATTCTTTTAATTTCATTTCCTATATCTGTGTATTTTCTTATTTATTCAATCTATTCCACAAAATTATTTACTTCAATTTTATTAAATTTCTAGACTCTTTTAGCGGACTGTAACTTTGCATAAATAAATAAAAAATAAAAATTACAATGGTATTGTGTACCTGTGCAGGAATCCAAATTTTCTGTGCCTCGGGGCCCAGGGGCGACAAACCCTTGGTCACCGGTCCCGCCTCATACTGGAAGGGGTCCGCAAAGTCGGCTAGGGGTATTAAAACCAGCTCCAGGCGCTGCTGTCTTCTGTCCAGTACTTGGCACCAAACACTGGAATAACAAAATTATACTTTTTTAACCTTATAAATGCCGCTGTATCGTATATGCTACACTGCACAGCTCGTGAAATTAATTTTTAATCGAATGGTTAGGATCCTTGACTACAAATCCAGAAGTTTGCGGGTTCATTCAATTCATTCAATATATTGATCATAAAATTTGCACTACAAATGTCCCATACAAAAATGTCCAGCCATCTCACAAAATGAATTTGTTACACCTCTTTTTCTTTGTATTACTGCAAATGATGTGGTTCATTATTATTATGTGAACACTGCGCAAGTGTCCCAACTGCTCCCAACCCCGGAGGCATTGAGGGAGAGTTGGAATGAGTGGTGTGCCGAGGGGGTGAGGTAGAAGAGGTGAGGGGGGAGACGGTCGGACGGGGAACGGGGGGTAGAGGTGCGGGGGGAGGTGAAAGGTTTTTATTACGTGAATACCTTAATTTTTCACCTCATTTCAGTATTTGAGTACTGCATACAAACTCATTCTGAAAAGGTGTCCTACCAAAATAGTGTTTGTAAAATTATCTTTGTATGAATAATTATTTTTGTATGAAAAATTATGTTGTTATGAAAAATATTTTTTGTATGCAAAATATTTTTTTCGAAAAACCATTTGTATGAAAAATTATTGTAAGGATAAAAAAAATGGAGCTGTGAGCTTTCGTTTGTGGAAAAAACATATGTTTTTTTTGTATGAAAAATAATTTTTGTATGAAAAATATTTTTGTATGAAAAAAGTATTTTGAGTGAACTATAATGAAATTTGTACGCAAAAGGTATTATGAGTGAACTATAATGAAATTTGTACGAAAATTTATATTTGTAAGAAAAATATTTTGTATGAAAAATATTTTTGTATGAAAAATATTTTGTATAAAAAATAATTTTTGTATGGAAAAAATATTTGTGTAAAGATAAAAAATAATCGAGCTGTGGAAAGAACATGTATGAATATTTTTGTATGTAAAATTATTTTTGAATGAAAAAGTATTTTGAAAGAATTATACTATAAAATTTGTATGAAAAGTCATATTTGTATGAAAAGTCATATTTGTATGAAAAGTCATATTTGTATGAAAAGTCATATTTGTATGAAAAGTCATATTTGTATGAAAAATATTTTGTATGAAAAATATAAACAACGTAACAATATAAGTGTACGGATAAAAAACAATGGAGCTGTGAGCTCGTCTGTGGAAAAAACATGTAGGGCTTTTTTTGTATCGAAAATTATTTTTGTATGAAAAATAGATACATTGTACTTATACACGGTGTCCGGAAACTCGTAGTACAAGCGGGAAACTGGAGAATCTACACCACATGGGGAACCCAAAAAAACATAAAGTTTTTTGATTTGAGCATTTTCAAAAAAAAAAAAAAAAACCAAAAAAAAATATTTTTCGGCTATTTTAGGGTTAAAGTTTTTCTGGTGTTTAGGGTTGAATAACAGATGTTTTAACCCTGCAGAGCAGAAATATTTTATGATTACACCGGGTTAAATGAAGGGTGATTTCAAAATAATGCTTCAAATCCGAGTTTCTTCATTTGTTTTACTTTCAAATAGTTTTAATTAGTTGGGTACTTTGATCTTCAGTAATAATTTATAAGAATTTGATTAAAAAAAAAAAAAAATTTAAAAAAAAAAATCAACTTCAAACTCGATTTACTCGATAACGAAAGCTCAAATAAAAAAAAAATATACTACAAAATCGACTCCAAATGTGATGTAGATTCACCAGTTTCCCGCTTGTACTACGAGTTTCCGGACACCCTGTATATGTTAATAGTAATTAATATAAAAATCTATTTACACATTCTTGTTAAATGTTAGAAAAGAAATATTTATCTCACTATTGTCCGCAGGGCGTCCAGCCCACACGCGCGATGTACTCCATCCAGGGAAAGGCGTCTTCAAGCGGCCTGATCAAGTCAAACCACCGTCTATCGCGCACGGAGAATGCGGGCTCTTCGCTCTCTTTCGCCATGTCATTATCTAGAAATAAGAAATTATTTTTTCAATGGATTTTAATATCTTAACCTTATCGACACAGTTGTTACATATATGATCCATCGACAATATTAAGTGTATTAAACTGTTAAGTCAACTTGAGTACAATTTCCTGTCGAATTTATGTACATACAAGTTAATAATAAGAATACAAAAACAAATTTTTACATTTTATAAGTTTTAAAATGGTTATTCCAGAATTATGTTGAATTACAACACTTTTTTAAATTAATGAGTAAGTTTAAATTTTCGGACAAAAGAATTTTCACTGACTTGGTATTTTTGTATTAAAATTCTAAATGATGCATTAAATAGTCCAGAATTGCTTGCATTGTTAAGCTTTCGGATTCCAATATGTAATACTATAAGTCAGGATTTATTTCATTGCAGAAATTCTGGGAATAACTACCATATGTATTCCTCACTGTCCAGAATACTAATTATGCCGAGTCAGTTGTCATCTTCAAATTTATCACTAAACCAACAACAAAAAAAATGTTACTGAGGCAGTTCAGTGTATAAAACTGTATAGTATTTTGTATTTCTATGTAAAAGCCCTAAAAATGCATTTAAATTGTAAATGATTAAGTCCGCAGTACGCCATTTTTTAAAATATTTATAACTGTGTTAAAAATGATACATTTAAATATTAAATTCTTTCTTGAATAGATAAACAAATTCACTGGCCGGTCTTGGGCCGTGAAATTGAAAAACTGATGACATCATTTGTCTTTCAAATCTGTATATATCACAAATCCTGCGAGCATATGATCAGAGATCTCATATATGATACAGCAGCGTGTGCAGGGTTAATATAAAATACAATAATATAAAAATACTAGGAGTTCTGTGTACAGTGGAACTTGCGTCGAAAAAAGTATGGACTTAAATACCTACCTACTAAACTCTGCGCAAAACGTTCGCCGTGTTTCACAGCATGATGTTTTTGTAAATTGTAACATCTTACCAGATAATGTGTTTCTATATTTATAAAATAGCAAATAATTTACTATAAGTTTCCCGAGAATAGCTACATATTTCAGAAAAATTAATTTTTAAGTGTATCATTGAGGATACGCTGGCATTCAAGAGGTTAATTATAATTCATATATTTTAGGTAATTTTTTTTTATTTATCTCAATGACAATTCTTTTTTAAACTTACCATAATATTGAAAAAATGAGAATAAGAAAGTTAAAAAAACACAATGATTTCACATTTGAAAACAAAATCTTTACTGAACCATTAAAGCGGCCACCATCTTTAAGCGGAAACGGAACGTATAATCAAATTTTAGAGAAATTTTAGATATTTTGCAACAAGGCTATACAGGGTGTTTCGGCGCTAACCCGACAAACTTTAACCAGCTATTCCTTAGCACATTTGGAGTAAAAAATGTGATGTGCACTTTGCTGTCCGGTAGCATTTTTTCAATTAAAAATTTCCACACTACATCACTGTCATTGGCATTGCTTTTCGTGTTCAACAGCTGTTATAAGCAAGTATGTCGAAAAGCGTCTTCGCTCTTTCGCACACACTAAATAATAATACTTAAAAATGAGACGAATGGTGCCGTGTCATTTCGTTGTGATTGTAAAAGTGCGCCAATATAGGTAGACACGTGCATTATTCAACGGAATTCGAATAAAATATTGCCAAATGGGTTTTCAAACTTTGACAAAGGATAAAACAGTGGTGACATGTGGTGAAAATATGAATAATAAATATTTTATTAAAAGAAAACGTTACCGGACAGCAAAGTGCACATAAGATTTTTTACTCCAAATGTGCTAAGGAATAGCTGGTTAAAGTTTGTCGGGTACGTGCCGATACACCCTATATAATGCTCTCCCACTAGCCATTAGACTGAACAAATTTTTTTTTAAATTTAAAACAGACACCAAAGTGTTGGATCATCAGCCAAGACAGATCCAAGATCAACTAGATGCTGATTAACCAATTTATCATTTATTATTATTTTTTATTATCTTTTATCATTTTCACATTGTCATTTAATGTAATGAAATCTTATATGTATCAAATAAGATGTTAACACTAATTTATGTATCCAATACGTCTGTCTCGACACAGGTTTATCCTAGTGAGACAGGCATCGGAAAAACACCTGTAAAAAAAAACTTTCTATTGATAATAAAAAAATTAACAGACAGACAAAATGCAAAAGGTCCAGTCTGCTACGCTCAATCAATAAATACTGGTGTCCCAGTGGTTGAAGTGTTGGTCGGATCAGTGATTACATACATGATACAGCAGCGTATGTGGGGTTAAACAGCGATATAGTAAAGTAATTACCGGTGTCCCAGTGGTCGAAGTGTTGGTCGGATCCGGGAGACGAGCCCTCGGAGTCGGCTCCAGAGTCCGACTCGGCCACTGTGAACTCCAGCAGCCGGAGCGTGGAGCGAGCATTCACGGACCCCGTGCGCGGAAACCTGCAATCATTTACAGTCAAATTACAATTCAAATTATTGTAATCTAGCGAAACATTCTACATCGACAGCTACATCCAAACTTCCATTAGTTGGGCAACTAAGGTCAGGACGTTTTAAACTCTAATTAACTAACTAACGTCACGCCGTTTTACTGCAGATGAATAGACTGTCACACAAACGTCTCAGCACACACTCCTAGCTTCATTCGCGGTCATATACCGTCTCATACATACTCTTCAAGCTCTTAAGGAGCGGGAAACTTGTAAACAAGGGGTTGTAAATGGGTGCGGGGTCATGTGTTTTCTATTGTCGGCGGTACCCGATCTATCTACCTGTCAATATAATGAGTTTGAAACACAACAAAAAAATAAAATCGTTGTCGCGTATGTTCCGCTCACAAACTACGCAGTGAAAGGCGGTACATGTGCAAGTTTTGCAATGTGCCCCTGCATAAAGGAAAGTGTTTCGAACGCTATCACACATTGAAGCACTATTAGGTTATAGTTTTTTTTTATATGTATTGAAAATTTCTAGATAATCTGATAATGTTATTTCGATTGTGAAATACTGTTTTTTCTATGATTCCCAAGAAAATAGAAAGTTTTTGTTCATAAAAAAAGGAATTACACATACATTGCTAAGTAAATAAATAGAGACATATTTTTAAAGGAAAACACTGAAAGTTTCATCGAAAAATATCAAATAGATCATAAGATATGAATATTTTGCGTAAAGTCTAATTTTAGCGCTAAAATTTAAAAAAACACCCGCGCTTCGCCACCAATTTGGCGGTAAAATGCCCAACCATATAGTGTTAATAACAACCGTATCGCATCATCCATCTCTCTGTGTGCGTATCCCTGCGCAACGAAACGAAGGACTTCAAGAAAAGCAGCTCGCCTTACAACCGACGGCAGAAGTCCTGGAGACAAGCGCAGGGACCGTACACTTTCAACTAGTCAAAATAACAGCAGGTTATGGTATTTGTCAGATAATTGTGCCAATAAACAATATATTTATACATAAAAGTGACCTGAATTCTTCGTTGTCGCCATTGGGGCTGCCGTATGAAGGGAAGCTGTAAATCTTCACATCACTCTCGTCTACTTCTTCGAATACAATACGATACACGTTGTCTGTAAAAAATAATGGATAAAATTGGTAATACATAATATTATTTCAGAAAAAAAAATTATAATTTATATTTTTTTTACATTAGCTCCACACATCCTGTCCCTGGGGGAAATCATTTCTCTCAGGACCTATATCATTCTGGGAAGGGGAAGGGTATGAAGGGTGGGTAGGAATCGGGGGGGCAGTGTATCCATGAGTGACGGACGTATAAATCCATCCAAATTCCAAGGCGATGGATCGAGAGTCCGGCTGGAGAGGTCAATGGATCTCCTGGCCCGCCACACAGTTGGTGGGTAGACGCATCCTGCATCGCATCACATCAAGACCTGGACAAACGTGCTAAGTCACCAGTCGTAGTTTTCCACTTGGGGCCACCTATTGCAGAGGCGTTGGTTATCAAATGAATGGATCCCGGGGGGGGGTGCGGTAGCCAGATTGTGGCCGCTTAAGTGAAAAGACAGTTCTCACCGTTGGTGATGGGCTGCCACCAGAAGCCGGTGTAGCGAGAGAACTCCTCCTGCATCACGTAGCATGGGACTCCGGCCTGGCGAGGGTCCTCGGCCAGTCTGGATTACACAAAATCAATTATAATACACCAGAGACTGTAGTAGATCTTCCATACTGATAAAAATCAGCACCGCATCATCAGTATACAACAGGCAAAAAAACTTTCAGATAGCTCATTTTTGCATCCAAGCCCAAACATTTCAATTCTTGCATGCAATTATCATTTGACTTTGGACTTCGTAAAGTTCATCATTAACTCATTCTGCACACATCTCGTTTCACCCTAGACACGAGGTACTGTATATCTTCCGTACTGTTAATAGTAAATCAGCACAGCATCATCATAACACAACAGGCAACATACTTTCAGATTGCTCATTTTTGCACCCAATCCCACTCCCTAATTCTTATCCATGCTCAAATTAAATAACATAAAGAGACGTGGCAATATTACCTGGGTCCCCCTTTGGAGGCGTAGGTCAGGCGCTGCGGACTGCGTCCACCGCCAGCCAGCCACAAGTCGCCCCGCGCTGCGTGCGCGACCAGCGAGCCCCGCGCGGGACACATGGCGGGCGACAGGGCCGCACCGCCCCCAGTACACAGCGCCCGCGGTACAAGCCAGCCCTGCAAGCAGACGGGGGACAGCGTGACAAAGATATATAAACATGTTGTGTAATTACTCATCATGTATCCAACTTGAACCTTTTGCTAATGCGATCTATTCAATCTCGCAGCACAATACATTTTATTTATTTTCATATATTTTTGACGCAACATATTGTAAACTTCATCGATCGCATAAGGCGACATCCACTGTTTTAGCTACGGATGGGTCGCATGCAATGTAGATAACGTTTTGGAGGATGGGAATTATCGCCAATTTAAATGGGTTGTTGGCTGAATGATTCCGTGGTTCTCCAATCCGCAGAATCCAAGGTTGCGTGATTACTCTCGGTGTGCAATAATGAGAATTCGGATATTTCCAATTTAGTTTTTATTTTAACAAAACTCCCGTTACTATAATTTTATGTACAAAACAGATCGCGTAAGCTAGAAGAGATTTAGGGCCAAACCGACGGCTAGACTGCTGGAGACAGAATAAATTATTTGCCGCGCGAGGTATCGCGCACAGATTTACAGTGATACCAGCTTCGCATGAATTTAGGTAAAAGTAATGTTGTCATTATTTTCGGGAGATGTAAACTCCCTATAATTTACCCTACAACGTTAATCATTGAATCAACATAGAAATAAAAATAGAAATTTACTTGACGGGAAGCGTTAGTCAGTGATGGTGTAACAGATAATATACACTACTCGACCATTTACCCAGTTTTGAAATTAGGAAATCACAAAAAGTGGAATCACTGTACAAAGTGTAGAAGTCGTACGGCCAGAACGCTGTATTTGCAGTATTGACTTAATACCATCATTTTGACTTCAGATATTACTTCTATTGGGTTAGTTAAAGACAATAATAAAAATATCCGGCTCGAAGGACCATGTTAATAAATGGAGGGTTTTTTTTAAAAATTGAACACTATTATTTTGAGAGACACTCTGAATCACTTTATTTACAATACACAATGAATAGAAACATTTTACAGGGTTTTAATACACTAGATACAGGCCGGTTCCTGTTCTTCTTTAGGAAAGATTAAACCTTTGATTGTTTTGGAGCAAGAGAGAGTTTTTAGGGAAACATAGCTTTTTATATGAAAGAATGTTTACAAATACATGGACACTGTCAAATTCAACTGGTGGTAGTACATGAGACTGTTTTTACCAACGTGATTTAACAGCAAGTAACTAGCAGAGGCGAGAAGCTTTCATAATTAATATGACCTATAATTCAACCAATCAATTCAATACACTGCGATCAAAATGATACACATGGTATTTATTTATTACACGCCCTAGTGGGCTTTTCTTTAAAAAAAAACTACAAGCATTTTGTATCAGAGTAAACACTTAAAAATTTACAATAAAGAAGAATGTAAACATAATGGCAAAAATGAATCCTCACGCATATAATTGAATTTAAAAGATTCAACAAAGCAAAATAGTAGAAGCGGAGAAGTTATATGGGTACATAGGTCTATTTGTGTCTAGAAGAATAAAAGTGATAGAATATACAACATTTATACTGATTAGTTTTCAAATTAAATATATCACCCAGATCAGAAAGACTGTGAAGTCTCGGAATCGGAGAATTTTGGTAAGCTAGTGTCCTGGTGTTATTGAAGTAAAAAAGTAAGAAATGTCGGCATGATTTTTTGGGAAACATGGATATTGATACATTGAAGTAATTCGGACAGTCAATTTTAAAATGTAGTATTCTTTGTAACAGTATTAAATCTGTGCTTATTCTTCTTTCTGAAAGTTTCAATAGTTATTGTCTACATGTTGGCTGTAACTAAATGTATTTTTATTTGTGGTAGTTTATTGGCGGCCCCTACAGGTTATAAGAAGAAAGGGAGTTTTTTGGAAACAAGTACGAAATCTTGCGAATTTTGAGCAATGGAGTATAATCATACATTTTGTCATAGAGGTTTTCGCTAAACAAAAGGAGCAGAGAATAGAACATCTTTATGAATAGTTATGTACCTCAGGTGCGGTCCGTCCATTCATGCTGTGGATGCTCCGCATCTCTTGCATTTTAGAGTAAAAAGATTTGGACTTTCTAGCCGCAATACTGCAATTCTAAACAGCAAAACTGCAATTTAAATATTTTAATATTTCTACAGCGATCGTAATGTGGATTTTTTTACAAAAATGGCGCAGTAAAAAATCAAACAAATATTATTATTATAAGACATCGTGCATATTATCGTCCCATTTCTGCGTACGCACAACGAACGACACGATACAAAGAGCGCGGGCGAGTCTAAATACACACACATTCTCAAATACTGTGAAACGCATAAAACACACTGTGTGTGGTGTGGAAGCTATCTGTAAACCGTATCCAAGAATGCTAGAATGTACGTTATTTCCGCGAATGCGCACTGAGACCCGCAGGCCAATATCTTCGTCAACTTTATACGATATTAATGCTCATATGTACAGGGTTTTCCAATAAGAGGTGTTATTTTTATATTCAAAGAGCTATCGAGAGATGATTAATGATTTTTCATGGCCGGAATTGGATGGTATTGATCTGGACAACATTTACTTTCAACAAGACGGCGCTACGTGCCACACAAGCAACGAAACCATTCATATTTTACGGGAAAAGTTTCCGAACCGTGTTATCTCTCGAAGAGGTGATCACAATTGGCCACCGAGATCTTGTGATTTAACACCTTGCGACTTCTTCCTTTGGGGCCACGTGAAAGAGAAGGTCTACGCCAACAGCCCAGCGTTGATTGAAGACCTCAAAGATGGAATTCATGAGGCTTTCAAGGACATAAGGCAGCCACTTTGCGATTTGGTTATGGAAAATTTCATGAAAAGGATATGGTCCTGTAGGCGTGGTCGTGGTGGTCATTTGACTGATGTTATTTTTCACTATTAACGGCATACTTTCCTCTTTATAATGAAATACACATTCGATCATTTATATTAAAAAAATGGCATTTTTCTTTGAATATCAAAATAACACCTCTTATTGGAAAACCCTGTATAATGCACAGAATCGTAAACTCTATTACAAATCCATTGGATTGTATGCACGCGCTGCTTTGACAGTTTGCTTTGAGCTTGAATACTGAAGTCCAATTCTTATTGAATATTATCATCCTGCGATTTACTTTTTAATCATAATTTAAATAAATAAAATGAATACCCAAAATAAGATGCTTGGCCGATTTGTTGTAAATGATAATAGTGAATTGTGTGGTTGTATAGTTGAATCATCAAAATGAAATGAAATCAAAGTTTTGTGTCTCGGCCATTAGCTGACAAAAAAACTTATTCTAACTAACTAACCATGGCAGAGATAGAAATAGGCAGAGAGAACGGACCGCCAAACAACTAGGTCTTGGCACACACTTCTTGCCTCATTCACATTCATACATCGTCTCATACATACTCTTTCTTTTATTCTGACTCTTGACATGGCCTGACTCGAGTATCTGATTCACTCGATCGTACCATGTCTTCCTTGGGCGTCCCCGACTTCTGCTACATCACATTTGCATCATATATCCGCCTTACACTCCTATCTTCGCTCATTCGCTCTACATGCCCAAACCATCTAAGCGTCCCTTTCTTAATCTAACTCATTACGCTTACATCAGCCTTGCACTCTTTGCGGATCTCCACATTCCTCACACGGTCAAACATGGTTTTACCACACATACGCCTCAGGGATCTCATTTCAACCGCATTCAATCTACTTTCATCCTTTTTTTGCCAGTTCCATGCCTCGCTTCCATACATCAGGGTAGTCTAATTTCACTTCTTTGGACAATTTTTTGTTAGCGCCAACTGCGTTCACTTCTCCATTAATGGAATTACTTATTCTAGAGACTGGAAATATTGAGTTATGGAGCTTAATGGATTTATGGAGATAATTTTAGACGGTACCTGATTGTATCTTGTTCGTGGGCTAGCGTCTAGGTGTGCATGTTTGATGTACATAATATGAAATTGATTGTATGACTTAATGTTTTAGTTTGGTGAACCACCACATATTTTTACCACCGCGTACGAGGAAATCCGCTGACGGATCACACACGCGCCATCCGCAGTTAAAGTTTTCTGTCAGAAGTATTTATCCTGTGCAATAAAATTGAAATAAATTGAATATTTCTAAACGTATCCAAAAACTGAAAACTGATTTTGAAATGTAATGTAATACACTCTCAAATTATATTATTAGAATAAATATTTATTTAGATGTACGCTTTTATAAAGCATACAAAGTATTGAACTCACCGCCAGCTGAAATAAACAACATATTATAAACATTATTATTATTTTTAAATATTAAAATTTTCCCATTTATTGTAAATAAAATTACTAATAACGAAAAAATATATACAGGGTTGTCCAATAAGAGGTGTTATTTTGAACAGCCCGCTATTTCGGTAGATGTTACTTTTGAAGCTGTCATTTTTTGACATTTGACAAGTAAAAACTACGCCATTAATAAAAATGGTACGATACACGCTTCAACAACGCATTGAAATTATTAAAATTCACTTGAGTGAATCAAATGCAAATCATCTTGAGTGATGAGGCCCATTTCCACCTCGGTGGCTTCGTCAACAAGCAAAATTGTTGCATCTGGGGCTCGGAAAACCCAAGAGTTATTGTTGAAAAGCCTCTCTATCCTCAACGTGTGACTGTTCGGTGCGGTTTATGGTCCGGCGGAGTCATTGGACCTTACTTTTTCGAAAATGAGACTGGAGCTACAGTTACGGTGAATGGATTGCGCTATCGAGAGATGATTAATGATTTTTTATTGCCGGAATTGGATGGTATTGATCTGGACAACGTTTGATTTCAACAAGACGGCGCTACGTGCCACACAAGCAACGAAACCATTGATCTTTTACGATTGAATATCAAAATAACACCTCTTATTGGAAAACCCTGTATTATTTTATCATACAAATGTATTACAAAAGTTAAAATCACCTCAAAATATGAAAATAATGAATAAAAAATTCACAAAATCTAATATGTTTTTTGTTAAATTGCATTCGGAACCTTTAGTCTCATAAGGGTGTACATTTGAATTCTTCTGTAGTTAACTTAAAGATTTGAATATAAAGTGTCGTTTTCTCTTTCTAACAAATTAGCCTTAAGGCGATGCACTACGTCGTGTAATATTTTAAATTGAGCCGCTATCAATAACAACCCTTACGTAAATGGCGATAAGGTTTAAATTCCCACTTAACACCATCCGCCTTTTTTGATTTATGCAAGAAAAAAACATGGCCAAAAAGTGCCTTTTATTTTATTTTGTGGATGTTCAGGCATAAATATTTAATTTTTTTTCGATATTTTTTATAAATAACTTAATTTGCCACATTATACAATAAAATCATAACCGATAATGGGTTCGTAAGTAGAAGATTTTGAACTTTAAAGCAGTTTTCATAGGCCTTATACATTATTTTTTTCTGGGCTTATAAAAAGACTTATCTAAAAAATACTCGATTCTTTCAAAGGCCAGGATGTATTCTACTCGCAGTATTTAATTAAAGCATCTGAAACATTTCTAGGCGACCAAATTTTCAAACCAAAAACACATGATTTTGCATTACTACGTATGGCATTGTATGCATAATAAATTACCTCCATCTGTCTCAGCATGTATAACGAGCCCGCCATGGGGAAGACTATGTTGGGCTGCGTGGGGTGCAGGTGATACGAGGTGATAGAGCCCCACGAGGGGGCCCTTTGCCTCTCAGACAGCAGGTGCTGCTCTCGGGAGCGCCGCGCCCCCGGCTTGGGCAGGCGCCCCATCGCGGGACACCCCGACAGCATCGGCAGACTGCTGGAAACACAAGAGTGAGGTTAAGTCAAAGGGAATTCAGTTTTCGGGGTTTAATTTAAATATTTTTAACAGTTTTATACAGTATAACATATCTACAATAATTCGCTACATAATATTATTTTCCTGACTAGGCGTAACCTGTTCTGAGGTATTTAAATTTTATTAAATTTCTCTAATAGTTATGCCGCGCTTTCGCCATGTGGAAGCAAGTAGTTCATCACTTCATTTTAAGTATGATGAAAATACAAGTTAAAACAATACAGGAATAATCAATATTTATTTATTTATTTATTAACGGACATCGTCCAAATTACAAAATAATAACACGAATAAAGTAAAATGAAAAATACAGGAGTAGACAAAGGTACATGAAAGCAAAGACATAAGGCAGATATAATATAAGAAAATAAAGTGACAAGTCGAATCAAGTCAAAAATACGCCGTGGGTCAGGACCACAGGACACTTATAATATTCCGTCACTTGTTTAACGACCGGCAAAAATCATTCAGACTTATCCCAAAAAAGTGAAGGTTTTGACTTGAGTTGACCAGTCTACACATTCTGGACAATGGTGAATAATTTCCATAATTTGTCGAATGATGGTTGAGGAAGAGCAGTTCATTATTTCTGAGTCTTTGCGAGGGGATATTGAAGGGAATGAGTTGAAGTAGAGTAGGTGAATCAATAATACCATTTATAATTTTAAAGAATCAAATGAGGTCATTTCTTTCCCGACGGACTTCCAAAGGAGAGAGGTTTAGAGTTAGTTCAATTTCATCATATGAGTATTTGCCTTTTTGTAATCCTAGCCTCCTAGCAATCCCTCTTAAGAACCGATGTTGAACAGATTCAATGCGTCGAATGTGGACAGTATAAAAAGGAGACCAAATAACACAAGCATATTTAAGATGGGGGCGAACCAAGGAGCAGTAAAGAGTTCTAATATACATTATAAAAGTAAGTGTACAATGGGCGTGCCGCTAAAAGTCAGAAACGAGTCCCGGTACGATCAAGAGAGTTTTATTGTGTGGTAGCCCTCTATCCCCCATTCACGAAGGTTCCCGTTTTAACCTGAAGGGCGTCCTTTTGAAGATATAACGGCTGGAAGTTTCTAGAACAGTCTAGAACATTCGAGAGTATTCGAGAGCATTCCACAACATTTCACAACATCCCGGAACATTCCAAAATGTTTGGGAATAGTCTGGAACGTTCGGGAACATCCCAGAACATCTCATCATAATGAGCCACAAACGGCATTACAGGCCGTCTCCTGATAAACTTTAAGTAAATTCGTAATAGTGACAATACATTGATATCTCTAAATAGTATAAAACAAAGTCACTATGCGCGTCTGTCTGTTTGCGTGCTTAGTTCTTCTAAACTACGCAACGGATTTCGATAAGGTTTTCACTATCATTTAGAGAATTTCTTCTGGAAGATTTATATATATTTTACATGTATATTATATTTACAGAAAGTAGAGAAAAGTCGATGTTTTGTAATCAAGTCATAAAAAAAATATTTTCGGGCGCTTACATTGCTAACGCTGGCTAAACCTTATAAGATACATCAAAATAATGTACTAAGGAATTGTATATCTTAAAAAGGCCTACAGAAAACTCTGCCATGGTATATGTCTATCTCCTAAGGATAACTCCCAGCAACGCCGAGTACACGTCAGCTAGTCAAGTATAAATTGAATTTACATGATATTTTTTGGAGTCGAGAGATCACCCATTATAAAGTTTTTCTTTAATCTAGTATTGAATACCATTCGTTAACAAGGAAAGTATGGGATATCTAATTATCTACTATCAAGGTAAGTATAGGATCTCTAATTGTCTACTATCAAGGAAAGTATGGGATATCTAATTGTCTACTATCAAGGAAAGTATGGGATATACAAGATATTCCAACAAATCCAATTATACTATTCCCCCAATAAAAACCTCAATGGCACAAAGACAATTTAACTTTCTTGCTCCAAAAATATTCAATAATTTAACGTTAGAAATAAAATCAATAGCCAAATACGACAGTTTCAGGAAAGCGCTCGGGGATTTTTTGATGTGTGATTGTTATAGTGTTAGTAGCCTATTCCAAGTACTCAGATAGAGGTGTATATATTGTTTATATGCGTGAGGATGCGTCATATGGGTGTATGTATACATGTGTTGTTATATGTATATAGATATGTCTGCTGCTATATACCTACACATGTGTGCTTGCATGCACACATATTAAAAATTATATATATATATATAATTATGTACATTTTTACAATCTAATGCTAATTTACTTCTTTCTCATTTCTAATTTCTATCTTCTACTATTTATTACAATTTTTCCAAAATTTAAGCTTCATCTATAGTTACTAATTTGATATGTTTACACTAGATTTCATATTTCATACAAAGTAATTACACTCAATTGGTCACCATGAAACAGGCAGCCGCCTAGTATGGTGATTCATTATATCTACTTTATGTAAATTTCAAAATAATGTAACATGTATTAAATAAATAAAAATAAAAAAATAAATAAATATCTAATTGTCTACTATCAAGGAAAGTATGGGACATCTAATTGTCTACTATCAAGGAAAGTATGGGATCTCTAATTGTCTAGTATCAAGGAAAGTATGGGATATCTAATTGTCAACTATCAAGGAAAGTATGGGATATCTAATTGTAAAATATCAAGGAAAGTATGGGATATCTAATTGTCTACTATCAAGGAAAGTATGGGATATCTAATTGTCTACTATCAAGGAAAGTATGGGATTTCTAATTGTCTACTATCAAGGAAAGTATGGGATTTCTAATTGTCTACTATCAAGGAAAGTATGGGATATCTAATTGTCTACTATCAAGGAAAGTATGGGATATCTAATTGTCTACTATCAAGGAAAGTATGGGATATCTAATTGTCTACTATCAAGGAAAGTATGGGATATCTAATTGTCTACTATCAAGGAAAGTATGGGATATCTAATTGTCTATTATCAAGGAAAGTATGGGATCTCTAATTGTCTACTATCAAGGAAAATATGGGATCTCTAATTGTCTACTATCAAGGAAAGAATAGGATTTCTAATTGTCTACTATCAAGGAAAGTATGAGATATATAATTGTCTACTATCAAGGAAAGTATGGGATATCTAATTGTCTACTATCAAGGAAAGTATGAGATATATAATTGTCTACTATCAAGGAAAGTATGGGATATCTAATTATCTACTATCAAGGAAAGTATGGGATATCTAATTGTCTACTATCAAGGAAAGTATGGGATATCAATTATCTGTTTGTGCGCTTAGTTCTTCTAAACTACGCAACGGATATTGACAGGATTTTCGCTATCATTTAGAGAATTTCTTCCGGAAGGTTTATATATACAATACATGTATATTATATTTATAGAAAGTAGAGAAAATTCGAGTAATGCCAGGTACACATCAGCTAGTAATTAATAAAAAAGTATCATAAGTCTTTCTTTCAAATTGCAGTCGGAACCTTTGGTTTCATAAAGGTACACGTTTTAATTCTTCTGTGGTTAAGTTCAAGATTTGAATATAAAGCGTGGTGTTTTCTCTTTCTAACAGCGTTTAGTTCATATTTCTCACCACAACAGTAAGGTAGACACAGCGGTTCCCAAAAGCGAACAAAGTAGCCTGAAAGGTTAAAGAGTAGGCTTAGCGTGAATGCGGAGCGGTGCAGATCATCGAAAGTTTGCTCAACGAATGCCCGCTGCATCAATTCCCCACAGGGATTAATGAGGTCACCAGGGCGACTCCTGAGACCATAAACTGACTCGCAGACCTAAATGTCCCCCTCTGACCCTCCCCTTGTGCGCTTTCTAAGTAAACATAGAACAGAAATTTTAGTGAGGTTATAGGAACTATATTCGACAGTTCTAGCAACTAAAAACTGGCTAAAACCATTTCGAGTTACGTTTCGATTACGAACGTTGGTTTCTTTCACCGTAGCAACACCGAGAGTATCCACCAGTCAGTCAGTAAGTAAGTCAGTTAATAATGTAATATATTAACACACTCCAAGCGGGCGAAAATAAAGTCCCGTTCGAGAAAATGGATTTTGCTTTAAACCACTATATCTTTTAATACAATACTTATCAACTCGAATGCTCGCGTCAATAACAGGAGTATGAGTTGAGTGATTGATTCGAGTTGGAAATGTCTCGCCCTCATTTAAAAACAGTCATACATATAGCCAATATATATAACTGAAGATCACTCGAGTGTTATTATATTAATGAATTTTTTTACACAGTGGTTACCACATCACAACTATAACAGGACTGTTTGAAATTAAAGCCTACTTGCACAAATCATTACGTAAAAAGAAGGATTTCCACATCTCCAGCGACAAGAGACAGGAGACAGGAGATAAGAGACAAGAGACAGGAGACATATTTACAGTTGGTACCCGCATAAAAAGATTGGAATTCAATATTCACAAAGAATTATCGGTCATTCGCAGTCATTCAAGTAGGACTGGAGTAAAGTTGCAAAAAGCTACTCCAGAGGTTATGCGAGGAGAGGAAGAGCCTGCTTGGGATGGAGGAACGCCCAGAGGCTCCTTGTCGAAGGGACAAGGAGTCCCTGACCCAAATAGGACAAGAAGAAAAAGATGAGAGATGTACTAACCTCCCTTCTGGCGGACTCCCAGCGCTGAGGGTCACGTCCACATA
This sequence comes from Hesperophylax consimilis, assembly GCF_061612785.1. Lineage (NCBI taxonomy): Eukaryota > Metazoa > Arthropoda > Insecta > Trichoptera > Limnephilidae > Hesperophylax > Hesperophylax consimilis. The sequence goes on along the minus strand of NC_142855.1, from coordinate 18,259,462 downwards.
GAGCAAAGGTACTCCCCAGGAGTCAGGAGTATTGACCAAGAAGTATATCCTCGTATTTTCGGCATTTAGACTTCTAAATGATATCTGCATTGGCACCAAACTGGATATAGTCCCCAATTCTCTTCGCAAGTCATTGGCCAGACACTTGAGCTCATTCCAAGAGCATTTTTTCGGCATTTCTGCGTCCGTGATTTTATTTGACACATCCATTGTTTAAATGAATATGAATTATTTTTTTTCTGACGTTACTGCCGAATTTTTGCGCGTATCTTTGGCGTGATTTTCGGTGTCAGTTTGGCGATGGACAAAGCAGAGGAGGTTTCATACTGTATCGGATGGATTTTCACTGAAGAGCCGTGTTTTTTCTCCTTTTCATACTATTTTATTTGACAGCTAGAAGAGAGTGGTTAGGAACAACTTCAGAGCGCTCGGACACGCTCGCGGTTCGAAATAGAGATGGGGTTAAAGTTATCATAATCGAAATGAATAATCGAACTCTCTAAAAAATAACGATCAATTTCTTAGAACACTCAGGAATAATTATATAAATTCGATTGTGTTTTAAGGATTCCTACTTGATATGTATATTGATCGATTATTCGAAGAATTTCAAGTGCCTTCATTTAAAGATCTTTATACTAAAAATGCATTAATTCAAATCATAAACGAAAAAGACAAGTATCAATTTCTAACTGAAAACCGTACTCGACTTAAATATATTTTTCCATGCCCAAAATTAAACACTTCCTTTGCACAAAATTATTACACTTACCAGGCAAGAATTTTTTTCAATCGACTACCTGAAGAAATTAGAAACATTAATGATAACATCCAAATAATAAACACTGTGAAAAAATATTTTAGAGACAAACTTACAAAAAATAAAAATGTTTCCAATTGAATTAATCTTAAGAATAACTCATCTCAATTAGTTTAACATTCCATTCTTCAAATAAGTTTAAAATCATTTTATTTTTAATTACCTACATACTGTAATAAAACAATGTACACTCCATTTCCAGCCACAAGCTAATGCTTCTATGGAAGAGGGGTCTTGAAATATTTGATCATATATTGTAACAAATAAACAAAATGTACTTATATAATAAAAAAATAAATAAATAAATATCAACTGTTCGAACATGAATATCTCAGGCGATGCACTACGTAGTAATGCAAAATCATGCGTTTTTGAAAATTTGGTCGCCTAGAAATGTTTCAGATGCTTTAATTAAATACTGCGAGTAGAATACATCTTGGCCTTTGAAATAATCGAGTATTTTTAGACAAGTCTTTTTATAAGCCAAGAAAAAAATAATGTATAAGGTCTATGAAAATTGCTTTAAAGTTCAAAATCTCCTACTTACGAAACCATTTTCGGCTATGATTTTATTGTATAATGTGGAAAATTAAGTTAATTATAAAATGAACGAAAAAAAATTTAATATTTATGCCTGAACATCCATAAAATAAAATAAGAGGCACTTTTTGGCCATTTTATTTTTCTTGCATAAATCAAAACAGGCGGATGGTGTTAAGCGGGAATTTAAACCTTATCGCCATTTACGCAAGGGGTGTTATTGATAGCGGCTCGGTTTAAAATATTACACGACATTCATAAATAACGTTTATTTATTTAATTAAAATGCACTGTTTGTAAGTCATGCTTTAAAATATTAAGTCGAATTATTTATTTGCACCCGTACATACGAAATATGAATACGAATTAATAGTTTTGTCCGTAAACAACTCAATTCAAAGGCATACAAATACATTAGTGTATTTGTGATTTAATCTAATATTGCATTTGAATGGTGCAAGTCGAGGACGCCCGAGGAAGACATGGCACGATCAAATGAAACAAAATCTTGTAAAAAGTAGACTTTTTCAATTCTTTGGAATAATATTAACTAACTAACTAACCATCACGCTGTTTCCCCGCAGGAGTAGGCAGAGAAAACGGACCGCCAAACAACTCGGTCTTGGCACACACTCCTTGCCTCATTCACATTCATACATCGTCTCATACATACTCTTCTATTATTCTGACTCTTGAAATGGCCCGACTCAAGTATCTGATTCACTTGGTCATGCCATGTCTTCCTCGGACGTCCCCAACTTCTGCTACCATTCACATTTGCATCGTATATTCTCCTTACACTCCTTTCTTCGCTCATTCGCTCTACATGCCCAAACCATCTAAGCGTCCCTTTCTTGATCTTACTCATTACGCTTACATCAGCCTTGCGCTCTTTGCGGATCTCCACATTCCTAACACGATCATACATGGTTTAACCAGACATACGCCTCAGGGATCTCATTTCAACAGCATTCAATCTACTTTCATCCTTTCTTTGCCAGTTCCATGCCTCACTTCCTTACATCAGGGTAGGTACCAGCACTCCATTGTGGACTGCTAACTTCGCTTCTTTGGATATTTTTTTGTTAGCGCCAACTGCGTTCAGTCCTCCATTAATGGAGTTACCTGCATTTACTCTTCTTTCAATATCTCTATCAGCCTTCCCATCTCTCGTAAACATGCTTCCTAAATGCTAATATTATTTCTACCTCAAAAATATATCCAGTTTTCGAATTCTACTATAATTCTAATCTACCATAAGTATTGCCTTTGAGGTATTTTTTTCACGAAAACGGCGCTATATAATTTAGCCAAATATAATATAATATAATAATATTTACTAAGTACTTTTCCCAGAATTGCTAGTTATATTCTATAGTTAGTTAGTTATATTTAGCTAGTTATATTAAGCCGATCAAAGTAACTGAAATACCGAATTAAATTTTATTTATTAATTGTTAATTTAAAGTTTGGATTGTTTCGAAAGTGTTAAAGACTTTTTCGTAAAGTGTTTTTTTTCAGTGAATTCAAACTCAAATAATAGGTTGCAATCAAATGTTAACGCGGCCAAATAAAACAAACACTTAAAAAAATTACAATACACGTGTTCTGCGTATAAAATGAAAGAAAAAACTTCATTATAATTTTATTTTTTTTATTATGGTATATAAAATGATTTGTAGAATGTCGGAGATGCCTAAGAAAGACATGGCTTGACTAAATAAATCAAATACTTTTGTCTGTGATATATTTATAAACATTGTTTGAAGTAATGAATGCGCATGAAGCTATAATAATAATAATAACATAGCATTTATATAACGTATTTTAGTGTCATTTCACTTCAAGAGCGCTTTACTATAACAAACTTTAAAACGGTTATTTAGTATTAGTGGTGATGTTCTTAAAATTGTTCCTAGTGTCCCTTACCCAATACAGATCTAATATTATAACACTAAATATACTGTTTATACAAAGTGATGACAAAACTTAGAATAACAATAACATCAGGACAGGGCAATACAAGAACATTAAAACTAAAACAGGAGGCAGTTTCTGCTCAGAAATGAGAATCTTCTGAGCAGATATTTTAAAAAGGTACAATAAGGAGGCAACCGAAAACAAACAATTGTCGGAAGTTTTAGAATATGGCCTATTATAAAATATTGAAAAGAAGTTAAGATCTATGAACGGTAAGATTTTTTAAAATAATTTTATTTTTAAAGCCCGTTTAAATTCAGCCAGTTTCGTTTCAATTTTGGAGATTAGTAAGAGCTGAGGGAAGTCTATTCCAGATGAGAGGGCCTGTTACACTAAAAGAGCGATCATATTAAACGGCTCGATTTGACTTAGAAAGTTCGATTAGATTAGACGATTACTAACATCTAGATCTGCTGACCTTAGTGTATGCTGTTTTGTCAGACACATAGTTCCGATATCAAGGAAGGATCGCATGCAATGACAGAGTTGTGTGATGGTCCATTATCTCTGCCTACCCCTCCGGAAACGTTTGATTGTAAGTTTTTTTTTAAATACATTTCTATTATCTAGATCCGCATGATAAAATCAGTTAATTAGTATTCTTCGTTTGACGCGTCGCCTCTGCGCCCGAATATTTCTCCCACATACTTCACCGAAGGGACGGAAGGACCGAAGAAAAAAACCCTAGGGTCCCCGGTGACTTTAACACATTATCTCTCAAGGGACAAAGGGACTATTGTGCCCTTAGACACTTAAATTTCTCTCCACCTTTTCAGTCAAACGTTTGTTATTTAGCTGAGAATTCTTCTGTTTGACCCGAATTCAATTTTTATAGCCGTCTCCAGATCGTATGAATGTGAATGAGGCAAGGAGTGTGTGGTTGTGACCAAGTTGTTTGGCGGTCCGTCCTCTCTGCCTACCCCTGCGAGGAAACGGCGTGATGGTTAGTTAGTTAGTTAGTTGAAACCGCATCTAGGCATCCCTAATTGAGGTATGTTGTGAAGATGAAGATATTGGGGAGGGGAAGTACTTGGCCATTCAGATATGGTCACCGAACACAGCAAAACCCATTTCAAGCAACGTTCCAATTCTGAATGGTGGTCTTACACCATGGTGATACTGAGAGTATTTTCCACTTTGTTATATTTAATAGTTATATTAAATTTCCATTAAATTATTTCGATTATTTCCAACACTATTCGCTCTTCAGATTACGCGGCTAGCTTTACTTCGATCATTGCACAAAGTTGCAAAAAATGATTTCTCATAAATATTTGACATTTCAAAACAAATTTTATAACAATGTTGAAATATGCAATGCGTCCTTTTTGATGCAAAGTTAAAAAAAGAGAAAACTTACGTAATAAACCATTACAGGAAATATTAATTTGTAAAACAATCTTTATTTATTGTTCAATGAAAAGTTGCGAAAGTCATTTGCAAATTGGGTTAATAAAATTCGTTAATTTACATAATATTTATCAGTAAATTTCTAGTGTTCTTCGAATCTTTGATCATAAATATACCACTCTCTAGATCGATATCTTCCGGCTTTTTGTATCCAACAGAATTATACAGTACATAACCACAGATATACAAGCAGTACCTACCGTGCGGAGCAGAGCAGTAGACAAGGTAGAGGAAACTCAAGGCCATTTAAAAAAAGATGCGACCATAGACAACATAATTGCTCTCAGCCTACTCTATTCACTCACTAGCCCAAACAAACTATTATAAAAATAAAAATGTCCTTGAAGCAGAAAAATGTCGAAATGTTTTCCAAGGGCAAGGTTCATCTGACTAAGAAAATAAACTTTTACAGTGCATTTCCTTAAGATGAAACTTGTTAATCTGAGAAGAAGACACCCAAAATGACAAGAAATTTGCAAAAACACTGAAGAAAATTTCCAAAACATGATTGTCCGACAGTACGACGAAAAATTCCGACATTTTTCAGCCTCATGAACTCATGGTTACATATGTTTAAAAATCTTTAATTTCACCAAAACAATAAGATAATACAGGATAACACTAATCAATAACATGAATAAGTTTATCGATATAATAAATAACATTTATACGTTGTGGAGGAAGACACATGTCAAGTATCAAGCATTGTTCAAAAAACCGAACGAATAACCTAAAACTGTTAATTCACTTTAAACTTGAACTTACGTAGGTAGGTTGAATATAATATGTTTGTAACTCGCTAACACTATACTGGCTTATATTGTATTTTTATCACGAACAACTTTAACACGCAATATTTTCGACGGAAATGATAGTATTTCGGCAGCAAGTGACAACCCGCGTGTATAAATAAACCACTGTCATTTTGTTTGAATGATTTGAAAACTGTCAAACGGCATAATTCCGTCATCTCTTTCTGTTACACGAATCATTATGGTAGAGAGCGAGAGATCAAACCAATCCTTCTGTTCTCACCAATGAGATCTGAGCTTTTAGCCATATTATTCGTTTTCTATAAGAATTTTGAGGTGGGCGTGGCGGTTTCAAATGAGTTTCAAGGCCAAAGCTTAGTTAAATGCCCCTGTCTTTGATGAACAATATGGAACTATATTTTGGTAGCGCGTGAATTTTTTGTTATTGTGTTGCCAGTTTGAATAAATATTTCAGATGTTGGGATTTTATATACGAGGTATTTTGAAAATTCGCCCATTTTGACCCAGGCAAATTGTGTTGTAATGTGAAATTGATTTCCCCAATTCTAGGGATTTTATAATTTATTTATTTTTAATATCAACGGCATAAAATATACCATATAATAATTTTGGAGAGAAAAATATTTAGTATGACGGATTTCTGGTGACCATCTATCTATATAAATTAAAGGCAATGTTCTTTTGTGTGTTCTCAATAGATTTAAAAAACTGCGGACTTCTCCAATTGTACGCAATTAAGGAGAATGTATGACGTGAAGAGAAAAGTATAAAAAAAGAGAACTTGATAAAATAATTGGTAAGGTTAGGTTAGTTTTGAGGTGATTTTCTCACGAAAACGGAGGTATATAAATAATCCAATCATTATTATTATTATTTCTGACAGCATTACAGTGTTCATCATATTTTTTTGATTTTCTTGATTCTTATTGCTACTAAGTCGGGAATCTTTTAAATTGACTTAATTTACAGTTACTGTTCTTGATACAAATAGAACTGCGTAATTACGCCTCACAATTTTTACCTCAAATGGGTGCTTAAAATTTTACCTGGCCATTATAGACTTAGAGGACTTGTATTTTCTAGGTAGGGCTCATGTTGTTACCTAAAATCCCTACTAAAATTACATGTTTTGAAGCATCATATTCTTCATCATCAGCTCACCAGCAGCCGATTTCGGGAGGAAGTTTAGCTGCCCCTTATTTTTGGGAATTACTCCATATTTGCCCGTGGATTAAGGAAAATTTCGGAAAACCTTATTCAGGAAGAGGCGGCCGTCGTCAACTTGAAACAGAGACTTCAGTAACATCTATAAGTATAAAAGATGTCCTGCATTGTTAGGTGTGTACATCTGTTTTTATGTTAATTTATACTTATGAGGAGATGAAGAATAAACATACATATACAAAACAAAATGTATCTACATATATATCTAAACGTTATATATTTGAAAAGGAAGTCAGGAGATTAGGAAATACCTATTGCTTGTTGCTCATTCGTCCGTGTCTGAATCTGGGTCAGACCAGATATGGGAATGGTCTACCAGGATGTGTTTGGGTAGTCTGTGTGTATAAATCATCATCGATCATCAGGGCCGATGTATGTGCTTATGTATGTATATGCGTTACCGTGTCGCCAGCTCTAACCACTGTAATACTTTTGGTCGTGAAATTCTCAAATCATACCATTTACTATGTCCATAATTCCTATCGTATCACATGTGTATCATATGTAAATAATGTTTAGGTTAGGAAGTTGCTTTAGGTTTGTTGTTTTTCTTCACTTTGTCTGTTTAACGTATATTAGCACATTTATTAGAACACTATTTCGATCTAACTAAAATTCTTGTAAATAAAAAAAATAAAAAAATTTCAAATTTTTCATCCTATAATTCTCTAACTTCTCCATCCTCTTCTTGCAACCCAAACTAACTGTACATCATTTTTCTTTTTTATATTATAGTTATGTATAGATTCTATGTCCGCAAACTGTAAAATTCTCCCGCCATAACACAGGGTTATCCCTAGCATGAAGGGTGAAATATCACAAAAAACATCATGTACTCTGTAAATCAGGGGTTCCCAACCTTTTTTTACTCTAGAGCACATTCTAAAATATCGGTAGGGTGGCGGGCACCACCTATTTTTAATCGACAAACTCGCGGCAGCAATCGCAATCAAAATGACAACAACGCGGTTCCAGTCGGGGAATGCTATTTGCACATCACTCCTTGTACACGCTGAAAACCCGAAGTGAGCCAAAGATAGCTGAACCGATCGGGATGGTACGAGCACGTGACTACTGTCAGTTTGGCTGTCGGGGCCATGCTTATTGCTTTCACTGGCAGAGCCATGTGCCATGTGTTCATCGGCTCAGTTTCGTGGCGTTCGTTCTCTTCGGGTTTTCTGCGTATACAAGGAGTGATGTGCAAGTAGAACTCTCCGTTCCAGGCTAGCGTGAATAGTCCAGTCTGGCTCGCCGCTAGAGAAGTTGCGACAAGTACTGTCAGCAAAGGAACCACTCATACAAACAATATCGCAAACATACGAACGTATTTAATGAACCTAGGCACTCAAAAAATTAAAACTATAACAAATAAATAAAAATAATTCACATTTTTAATTAATGTTTATGAAAAAAATATTTCACTGTCGAATAGTGGCGGGCACATACAAATAGTTCCGCGGGCGCCATAGTGCCCGCGGGCACGGGGTTGGGAACCCCTGCTCTAAATCATGTATCAATAAAATCAAAATATATACACAATGAAACAAACACTTAGTTTTAAACCACTTTATTTTGAGTTATATTCGTCGACCGGTTTCGATTGGACTCAATCTTCTTCAGGACAATAAAAGAAGAAGATTGAGTCCAATCGAAACCGGTCGACGAATATAACTCAAAGAAAGTGGTTTAAAACTATGTGTTTGTTTCATTTTGTATAATGTCAAGCCACAAAGTGTTTGCTTTCTTCGATAATTCAAAATATATACATTGGGTTTTGTCATAGAAACGCAAAAAGTAAGTAAAAATCGAAGTCGGGGAAAAATGTGGGGAAAACGCTTTTTATCGGGAAATGTCAAAATGTCAGCGACGACCCCGCAACAGTGCAACACTGTCAGTAGCCTCAAAAATGGCCACAGTGAGTGTTGCGTTACGGACTAGCGTTTTATTAGTGATCTTCGTGTGTTTACAGCCGAGCGCAAGTCGCCGCACTCCGCCAGTGATCAGTTATTATTCAATTACCCCGGAGTCAAGCCCCAGCTATACAGATGGCTTCCCTACGTCTAACTTGGCGCGGTTCTCTTTCACGCTGCGCGGGGTCGGTCTCCACGCCAGAGCAGAGTGGTTCATCACCAACGTTCCGGACGTTTATGGTGCCCAGTGCTTCGGAGACGTGGTTCCGGGAAGTTACGTGCGCGAGCTGGAGACGGCGGACGATAAGTACGTCATGGAGGTTACTGTCCCGGTGACCGGGGACAAGTTCTACTTCTGTCTGCGCTTCGGAGGCAGGTGGATCCACCAGGGAAGCTCCCTGAACCTCGACACTTCCCAGGACTATGGACGGCAGAGCGAGTGAGTTGCTTTTATTGACTGTCAAGAATCCATCAATTTATTTCAAGTGTCAGTGAGGATTTCGCGCCACTTTCAGAATATCTGCTATTTCCGTCAGTTTTATGTCATTGTGGCCATCACACCAGCAGTTTTCATCAATGTCCATCAACTGTCACTCAGAATTTCGATCATCTTTCAGAATAACTGCGACTTCTGTCAGTCTAATCACGCCACTAGAACCTTTCACACTATCCATTCCTATGAAACCATTCAGATAATGTCAGTTCAATATCCTGTAGTTTCCGTCAACTCTCCGTTTGGAAGTAACTAGGATATCTGACAGTTTCTTTGATAAAAACAATGTCATTATTACTGTCAGAGAATAGCGAACAGTTCCCGTCAAGAATATCCACCCATTTGCTGCAAATTCCTTCAGTATTCACCAACTGTCAACTGTCACTGAGAAATTCGCGCTCGTTTGCATTCCTTTCAAATACGTGCTACATATTTATATACTTCTCTCTATTATTCTCCGTACTTACTTAGATAGGTACCCACAATGAAATAAACGCTATAAGGAGGTTTTCATTTCTCCACAAAGTAGTTAAATGTAAACAAAAAGTCATCTTTGGGTATGCTGTAATGGTTTTTTAAGAAAGGAAAGAATTAAGGCGATGCACTACGTCGTGTAATATTTTAAATTGAGCCGCTATCAATAACAACCCTTACGTAGATGGCGATAAGGTTTAAATTACCGCTTAACACCATCCGCCTGTTTTGATTTATGCAAGAAAAAAACATGGCCAAAAAGTGCCTTTTATTTTATTTTGTGGATGTTCAGGCATATATATTTAATTTTTTTTTCCATCATTTTATAAATAACTTAATTTGCCACATTATACAATAAAACCATAACCGAAAATGGGTTCGTAAGAAGGAGATTTTGAACTTTTAAGCAGTTTTCATAGGCCTTATACATTATTTTTTCTGGGTTTATAAAAAGACTTGTGTAAAAAATACTCGATTATTTCAAAGGCCAAGATGTATTCTACCCGCAGTATTTAATTAAAGCATCTGAAACATTTCTAGACGACCAAATTTTCAAACCAAAAACACATGATTTTGCATTACTACGTGATGAGACCCACGCTGTAAGTTCTGGCAATGTCCACCAAATAACCGTTTTCAATCCTTCACATGAGTGTATTTATGGAATGGCTTTAGCTATGTTTAGTGATCATTAGATTTTTTTTAAATATGAATACTGCACAATATTCCCATCGAGACTATGGCATCCCCAACAGGGTATGTTTTGAGGCTGAAGGAGATGGGGAAGAGGAAGATAAATGAGTAATTGTCTATTCAGATTTTTATCACCAAATACGGCTAAAGCCATTTCAAGAAACGTTTCAATCCTGAATGGTGGTCTTACACCAGGGCGATACTGAGAGTATTTTCCACTCTGGAACGTGCACAATAATACTATAACATATTTAAATTAATCAATTGTGAGAATGCAATATAAATTCGTTTTCTTGCGCACGCCGGGATTTGAACCCGCGACCTTCGGATTGCTTCAGGCCAGTTTTCACTGATGATTTGCCGCGTTTTTCAAAGTAGGAAACTAGTATATTTCAGTTATGGCAACATGGTAGCCGTGTAAACCATTATTTTTCCTATGAAACCGTTATATTCTGCATCTTAAATAGTGTTTGATATGTTTTCCTTGAAAATGCGTCTGCAGGTGAATCCACAAATGAAATTTTATCGTTATGTTCTGAACACAAAACTGGTTTTAACTAAAGTGAGAGTGAGAGTTCCCAATTTTAATTAAAACTACACCTAGAACACCAAAATGGGTTCTTCCGATTTTTGCAGCACCTAGACCTCAACTAGAACTTAATAACTGCACTTCACACACGAAAATTGTTTTAAAAGCGTCACCAGCATCCAAGCTAGGGGGCATCTTAATTTTTTTATAGAGCTTACAGGGAAGGAACAAGGGAGTAGTCAGAATCATAGACTGCAACTAGAATTTTATAACTGCACTTCAAACACGAGCATTGTTTTAGGGGCCTCACCAACTTCCAAGCTAGGGGGGGCAGCTTAATTTTTTTATAGAGCTTATAGGGAAGGAACAAGGGAGTAGTCAGAATAAACTAAAAATATTTACGTGCAAGCTTACTCGGCGTTGCTCGGTGCTATGGAAAGGAACCCAACATATTATTTTGCATTTTCAAATAAAAATTAAATGTATTATTTATGTAGATTATCCAAATTACTAAATATTAAAAAATACTTAAAACTTTAACTATGAAATCCTCGACTGGAGTAAGTGACGAGAGAGAGAAGGGAATAGAAAATTAGTTAAGCTAGTGAAAATTTGGTCGCCTAGAAATGTTTCAGATGCTTTAATTAAATACTGCGAGTAGAATACATCTTGGCCTTTGAAATAATCGAGTATTTTTTACATAAGTCGTTTTATAAGCCCAGAAAAAAATAATGCCTATGCCTATGAAAACTGCTTTAAAGTTCATAATCTCCTACTTACGAACCCATTTTCGGTTATGGTTTTATTGTATAATGTGGCAAATTAAGTTATTTATAAAATGATCGAAAAACATTTAAATATTTGTGCCTGAACATCCACAAAATAAAATAAAAGGCACTTTTTGGCCATACTTTTTTCTTGCATAAATCAAAACAGGTGGATGGTGTTAAGCGGGAATTTAAGCCTTATCGCCATCTACGTAAGGTGTAAAATATTACACGACGTAGTGCATCGCCTTAACGCGAACATCATACAATTTATTACTTTCTTAAAAAAATAGCATTCTTTCGAATATATAAAAAAACTTAGGACGGGTTTGAACAATTTATCAAATTTCAAAGTTGATTTTTAAGGTCTTTGACGGTTCAATTCAAGTTCTGTTATTATTTCAGTTTTGTGAAACACTTGCCAGTAATAATATAATAACAAAACTTGAATAGAACCTGCACATTATTTTTTTCATCACAATTTCTTCTATTGTTCCTGTTCTGCTTTTAGTTTGAATTTAAAAAAAAATTAATAGCAGAATAACAACAGATTTAATCGAATAACAGCAGTTTTATTTGAATAACAGCAATTTTATTTGAATAACAGCAGTTTTATGTGAATAGCAGCAGTTTTAATTGAATAACAGCAGTTTTAATTTAATAAGAGCAGTTTTAATTTAATAAGAGCAGTTTTAATTGAATAACAGCAGTTTTAATTGAAAAACAGCAGTTTAAATTGAATAACATCACTTTCTCTCATTGTTATTATTGATACCCACTCCATGTTTAAAAGCAAACCTAGAAAATATTTTTAAAAAACCAGTTAATACTTTAAGAGTTTTTCATTTGTCAACGATATAAGACTGTTTATAACGCAAATAAATAATATAAAAATATTTAGATGAAAATTCTTTAGTAAAATCTTAAATGGAAATATTTTATTTAAAACATATCAGCTTAACCGGCTAGTAGCCGAGTGGACAAATGCGTCGGATTCCCATCCAAGCGTCGCACATACGTAGATTTTAATGATTTAGACGGCCAAAAGTATTTTTTTTTAAATCAATATAATAGTAAGGTATCTATTTAATTGGCGAGTCAACAGTTCTATGTACAATATAACATCCCCTCCCCCCTCCTTGGAAGCGCGGGAGTCGACTTTGATCAGTCGGAATTCGATAGTGAACGAGTGTGTACGTGTCGGGTTTCGGCGCTCTCCTAAACTTATAACTTTCCAAAGTCCATTATTCATTTCAAGCTAATATTACCGTTTTAACTGTGATGGATTGCAATAATACAGGTAAGAACAATTTGTTTTCGTTACAGAAAAATTTAATTAACATTCTCTGTCATTCATTTTTAAAACGACAAACATCACTCTGTCAATTTTTTTTTTTTTTTATATATTTAAATTCGAGTGCCTTTTTAGTGTACTTATGAGTCCGTCCTTGTATTAATTTTCATTATATCATATAGTGCATATTGTAACTAACTAATTCCATAAGAAATAGCCGCGCAAAATCGCGCTTTTTTGAGCTAAGCCCTTTTGAAAGGCTCTTTGTCAAATATAGGAAATATTGAGTGTGCGATATTTTGTATTAAAATTGTTTTTTTATTTATTTCAGGTCTACCTACTACCTCGGGTACTAAAGTAGTGACTCGTCAATACATATTTGACCAACTACAGAGTCAAAATTTACCAACTTTAAATGAAAAACTTGCCTATTATGAGAATTTTCTCCTTATGCGCTATGGGCACAACAAAGAGGCTAAAGAAGACTTTAAAAAAAGATTTTCTTATGTAAAATCACAAATTAAGCAACGATGGGTAAAGGCAAATAAACACCAAGATGTTTTCCTGGAAATAAACCAATCATGGTTGGAGGGAACATTCGAGATTCCCATTGAATCAGCCTCCTCGCAAGGTCGACCACCCAAGTCTTTTGGAGAACTAAGTGAGCGTAGTAAAAGAAGAAAAACGGAAGAAATAAGGGCCTCCGCAGGTGATGAAGTTATTGTTCACGCTGCTACATCTGTGTTGCAGACAACGGGACATAGGACCGCCTCGAAAGTGCTTAAAGATATTACGAACTCCCCAACACGGGCTAGTAAATATAGAAAAGCCTACAGTAGAGTTACCAACAACGATGAGGTACCTCAATTGACGCCCCTGCAAGCACTTAAGATGTTCGTTGAAGCTGATTTTACGAGACGACAGTATGAGATAGTAAGGGCAACAAATCCACAACATTTTCCTTGCTATGATCTTGTTTTGAAAGCAAAACAAGAGTGCTATCCGCCGAAAGAATCCCTAAGAATTACGGCTACTTGCGCGGAAAGTAATCTACAGTGCCTAATGGATCTAACCGTAACACGATTATCAAAATACCTAGAAGATGTGATAATCCGGCTTAACGAGCAAGAAAGGAAGTCGTTAATGATAATCTGCAAATGGGGTTGTGACGGTTCTCAGCAATCCAAATTTAAACAAATTTACGATAATGAGACTGATTCCGATGCCAACATTTTTATGAGTTCCTTTGTGCCTTTGCGCATTGTTTGTGGAAAAGAAGGCAGTAAAATTGTTTGGCAGAATCCAACTCCTTCTTCGTCAAGGTTTTGCCGTCCGATTCGATTCCGATTTGTAAAAGAAACAACGGACATAACTAAAGAGATAAAATATGTGCAGGAGTCCATTAAGCAACTAAACAAAACAGTTATTACGTTGAATGAAGAGGAGTTTTCGTTCGGGCACCAACTCAAAATGACTAAGATTGACGGAAAGGTGTGTAACGCAGCCACAGACACAAAGTCAACATCCCAGTGCTACATCTGTGGAGCTACTTCGAAAACCTTTAATGATCTATCGAAGAAAAATAGTGTAAACCCTCAAGCTTTGGAATTCGGCTTGTCAGTATTACACGCCCGGATCCGCATTTTCGAAAGCATTATACACCTTTCGTATAAACTGCCAGTAAAAAAATACAGGGAAAGAAAAACCGAAGAAGACAAGGCATTAGAAGCCCAAAAGAAGTTGGAAATTCAGGAGAGGTTTCGAAATGAAACCGGTTTGCTTATTGACATGCCAAAGGCCAACTTTGGCAACACCAATGATGGCAACACAAGCTGGAGGTTTTTTGAAAACCCCGAATTGGCTTCAGCCATCACAGGTATTAACTTTGAACTGATTTACAGATTCAAGGTTATTTTAGAAACTATTTCTAGTGGCCATAAAATTGATACTGAAAAATATGATAAGTATGCGTACGACACAGCAAAATTGTACGTAGAACAGTATGGTTGGCACCCAATGACGCCAACTATGCACAAGATATTGGTACATGGAAGCCAAATCATAAAAAGTTCGGGGCTCCTTCCAATTGGACAGCTATCGGAAGAAGCTGCAGAAGCCCGGAACAAGCATTTCCAATCGTACCGGCTAAACTTTGCCAGAAAGTTTTCTAGGGAAGAATGTAACTTAGATGTATATTATAGGCTTTTGTTAAGTTCAGATCCCTTCATTAGTTGCTTGAGACAAATAAGAAAACCTTCACGTAACGCATTTCTACCTGAAACAGTTAAACTTTTATTACCTGGTGACCCAAACACAGAGTCAGTAGAGACATCTGGACCCGAAGATACCGATTTTTAATGTAATTTTATATTTAAAGAAAACTTGTTAAATTCTGTTTCCATTCATTTGTATTTTTTAGTGAATTTAGCTCTGTTATATATTACTGTTCTTTGTAACCTGACAAATATATGTATGTTTTTATAAATATATACCTTTTCTTTATTTTAATTGAACTTAGAACTAAAATAACCCCAAAAATAATTTTGGCCGCCTAAATCATTAAAATCTATCTATGTGCGTCGCTACTTCAAACCCATGTAGTCCTCTATGATTGCAACATTTTATACTTGCACAGAAATGTGAAACCCTCAACGTGTATCACTTTGGAACCAAGCCGGGGGTACTCCGACGTTGGCGCCCAATGGAAAATTTTATATATTATTTTCCGATTCCTGTGTCCTCAATGTGTAGCATTTTCACAGCATCCCCCAAGATGACAACGTAAGCTTTAAGGAACTTATTTCCCATTCCGTGTGGATTTAAGATGCATCCATAACTGTAATTTTATCATTACACTCATAATTTCGTGTTAAAAAATTGATATTTTATCGCCTATTTATTTGTGTCTATTTTATATTTATAGTTCTCTGGGTTTT
This sequence comes from Hesperophylax consimilis, assembly GCF_061612785.1. Classification (NCBI taxonomy): domain Eukaryota; kingdom Metazoa; phylum Arthropoda; class Insecta; order Trichoptera; family Limnephilidae; genus Hesperophylax; species Hesperophylax consimilis. Next base: position 18,243,619 of record NC_142855.1, on the reverse strand, counting down.
GTAATAATGCCTTCAATGTATCTAGAACACCGTGAAAGAACGTTCAAGTTCTAAGTCATTTTTTTTGTCTATCGAAAGTGCTAGATCCAAACACTTTACAAAAAAAACTAAATAGGTTCTTAGTTTGGGTTTAGTAAAATAATGAAAAAAAAACTGTTATCCGCCCTGTGAACGATCAATTATTTTGACAAATTTTGCATGTTTGTCGACATACGAGTATGTTACATTACCAATTTGAGACCAACACGTCAAACAATGTATATAAATATTCAGACAAACATGTCAAATTTGTAATTTTTTTTTTATCCTCTTCGATATTTTAATAATATTTTTGAGGGGACGGAGATGGTGGAGGAAGTACCTGGCTATTCAGACCTGATCACCAAACACGCTGGCTAAAGCCATTTCAATAAACGTTTCGACTATCTGAATGGTTATCTTTCACCAGGGATATACTGAAAGTATCTAATAAAATTTACTTGCGCACGCCGCGATTTGAATTTGCGATCTCCGGGTTCGTAGCCGAGGATCGTAACTACTCCACCACGGAGGCTGTCAAAATTGGCAAGCCTTTGACGAATGAATTAACAGGTTTCGTAACAAACTATCAGTAAAACACGAACGTGTTACGCGGTTATCGGAAGAAGTGATAATAAAAATTGTAATATTTTCGCATTTCGTCTTTATATTTATTAGAATTAACGCAGCTGCATGAACACGTGTTCCGATACGTTCTGAATGCACTGATAGTTTGTCAGGAAGAAGCCTGCCATCAAGTTTTTAACAGGATTTGAATAAATCAGCAATACTCATTTTTCTCTGTGTCGTATATTTTATTCGTATATTATTTGTAGTATAGTAAAACGTATAACTTGTACGTTTTACTTGACCAAAGAAGACTCAATGAATTGTTTGGTACGTAAATAATTGATTGGTTTTGATACTCAATTGGGGCAAACACAATACGGCGTACCATATATGATACACATCAATTAACCATTGTAACGATGTTAGCAAGTGTCTCGCGTTGTTGTGTGTGTTTTTTGTGATTCATAGAGTCACCTAATTGAGGACACGTAAGTTATTTTCAGTTGAAATGCGTGGCTGAAGTTCATTACGAATTGTTTACGGAAAGCAAAAAGCGTTGAAATTGGAAATAAAATCCTAACCCTAATTTGAGGATTTCTAATATCAATTTAGAGAATTACAATATATAGAAAAGTGGTACACGGTTGATACCCACTTTAAAATAAAACATAACACTCTCGGCCGCTGTTCCCAAACCTACTGATCAACTATTGATCAAATGCGCAATTAACCTCTTCCCAATGCAACTCTCCTATCAAGCTATTTTTCTAACTTTGCTAACTCTCCTATTAGCTTATTTTTTTCTTAAAAAGATTCCCTTCCCTTGCCTGCCCAACAACCGGGTGGCGGTATAGTTGCTCTGTCTTTACACTGTGCAGACAGGGGCGCCCTTGTGAGGTATTACACCAAATGAAAATGAAGCAGGATAAGCAACGGGAATTTCTTTCTGTAGCTAGCCCTACAGAACTGCCCCTTAAGTTCTTTGTTAGTGCTTATTCCGGTCAGTTCTTCTTGTCACATGATATCCGATTATTCAACATTCCATTTCCATAGTCAAAATGTCCTCAAACTTAGTTTTGAAGTCTGTGTGAAGTGCATTTAAATGTTGAACGTCATTATTACCCTGGACGTTTTACAAAAACAAGCTGGGGAACTAGGAAAATTGGCGGCTTCCAATGTGCAATGTTTTGCTTGAATATATTAATTCTGACGAGAAAAGGAACGTAGACTCTATTTATATACCTCGATTAACAAATTTACGAAATATAAATATCAAATAAGTAATTTCTCAGTATATTATATTTGTGTTAGATCTATTGTGTCATTTACGGAACTCCTAAATGTTGACTTGAGGTAAATGGGGGTCCGCTCGTATGTACCCCCATTTGAATCTCGTGGACCCCCCAATTTTTTTCTCGCTGACATAGACCCCCAGCAAGCCGTTATCGACCCCTGGGGGTCCATATAGACCACTTTGGGAACCTTTGAGCTAGATGAACCAAAAGGCTGGATAATGGATAACCTCTGGCTCAGTAAAAGAGTTTTATTAAAAAAAATGTTACCGGACAGCAAAGTGCCCATAAGATTTTTTACTCCAAATGTGCTAAGGAATAGCTGGTTAAAGTTTGTCGGGTACGTGCCGATACACCCTGTATATATATATATGTTTACAATTTTTGTAACTCTATTTTGAAATTAGGTCGCCAATATTTGTTTTTGTCTCAACTGAATATTGCTAATAATTTTTTTTAATCAGAAGTTACAGATAAAAAAAACACTTAACAGATAACTGGTCAAGTAAGAACATAGATTATAAGTTTGTACAGCGCCCTTGAGGTGATTTTGCACAAAAACGGCGCTATACAAGTCATCCAATTATTATTATTATTATTATTATAACATAGTTCTCTTTATATCAGTAAGAACAATTAAATACTAATATGTGAATTGATTATTTATTTATAAAATACATGGTATTTAATTGACATTTAAAAGGCACCGATATACTGATATATCACCTTACTAGGCAACTGCCTGTTTCACATAGACATATACATGGTTTTCCAATGAGAGGTGTTATTTTGATATTCAATCGTAAAAGATCAAAGGTTTCGTTGCTTGTGTGGCACGTAGCGCCGTCTTGTTGAAAGTAAACGTTGTCCAGATTAATACCATTCAATTCCGGCCATAAAAAATCATTAATCATCTCTCGATAGCGCAATCCATTCACCGTAACTGTTGCTCCAGCCTCATTTTCGAAAAAGTAAGGTCCAATGACTCCGCCGGACCATAAACTGCACCAAACAGTCACACGTTGAGGATAGAGAGGCTTTTCAACTATAATTATTGGGTTTTCCGAGCCCCAGATGCGACAATTTCGCTTGTTGACGAAGCCACCGAGGTGGAAATGGGCCTCATCACTCAAGATGATTTGCATTTGATTCACTCAAGTGAATTTTAATAATTTCAATGCGTTGTTGAAGCGTGTATTGTTCCATTTTTATTAATGGCGTAGTTTCTACTTGTCAAATGTCAAAAAATGACAGCTTCAAAAGTAACATCTACCGAAATAGCGGGCTATTCAAAATAACACCTCTTATTGGAAAACCCTGTATTTGACAAGTCAAAATATTTCACCAACAAATGTAGATATAATATGTCTCGACGCCATCTAGTGGGAAATTTAGAACTAACAAAGCCTTTTCTACAAAAATAAAGTTGGTTGTTTACAGGTGAAAAAATATGATAAGCAGTAATTGTTGATTGAAGTACTAGTACATATTGAATTATTCGGCGTGTTGGAAATAAGCCGACGTGGCTCAGAGGTCCAGAGCGTCTGACCGGACATCAGAAAGCGCGGGTTCAATTCCTGTAATTTATTTTTACTCTGGAGATATTTTCAATTCATGTTAATGTCGCTCCAATTTAGCGTTATGTCTTTCCTAGTGATACCCCCTAAACTATGTATTATAGTTGAAGATATACACCCGATCAATACCGAACTGCTGACATTTGCTTTGCATGCGAATATTTATCACAAGGCTGACCTTCCCCTTTACCGTCTTGCCGTACTTTGAAGTATGTAGACACAAGTATTATGGCATTTACCCCACATTGGGCGCCATTCTTATATTATATCTGTGACCACCGAAGAGAAAAACTAATAGAAGTGTGTTTTAGGCGTGTTCAAAAAAAGGTCAAGTTTTACTTACTTTTGCTGAAATTTATCGATCTTCTTTCTTGTCTCTCTGGGGAGCATCTAGAGGCCGAAAGGTCTTAGGTAAATTTGTCGGCTCAGTTTTCTTTTAAATGTTTCTAGGAATTTTCTGTTCAGTGAAAATGTAGCGAATGAAATTAAACTGAATGCTGTATAAATATGAGAATCTTTATAGCGAATTGGTGTACATTATGAATACTAAAAAATATGCTTTAGATAAATTGAAGGTTTTCCTATCGTTTCGCTTGAGTAGAATACAAATAAATATATAAATTACTCAATAAAAAATATAAATGTAAACTACTAAAAAAAATATTTTTTCAATAAAAATGTATGAACGCGTAAAGGAAATAACTTTTAAAAAATACAGTATTATAGCTAAGTTTATCTGTGACAGTTTCACTTGATTACACAGATGATCACAAAGATGATAAAGGCCTTAAGGCGATGCACTACGTCGTGTAATATTTTTAAATCGAGCCGCTATCAATAACACACCTTACATAGATGGCGATAAGGTTTTAATTCTCGCTTAACACCATCCGCCTGTTTTGATTTATGCAAGAAAAAAACATGGCCAAAAAGTGCCTTTTATTTTATTTTGTGGATGTTCATGCATAAATATTTAATTTTTTTCCGATCATTTTATAAATAACTTAATTTGCAACATTATAAAATAAAATCATAACCGAAAATGGTTTCGTAAGTAGGAGATTTTTAACTTTAAAGCAGTTTTCATAGGCCTTATACATTATTTTTTTCTGGGCTTATAAAAAGACTTATCTAAAAAATACTCGATTATTTTAAAGGCCAAGATGTATTCTACTTGAAGTATTTAATTAAAGCATCTGAAACATTTCTAGGCGACCAAATTTTCAAAGCAAACACACATGATTTTGCATTACTACGTAATGCATCGCCTTATGGAATGTGGTTTTCCTCAGGGCCTCCTGTGTGGAGATGACTCAAAAAATATTTGTTAGATGACTGTTCAGTCTTGAACATACTATAACAGTTCCAATGCTAACGTCATGATAACACCTTGTACACACTTGTATGTTATATTAAATAAACGATGAACAACAACTGTCTAAACATTATTATTAAATTAAAAATGCCACTCTTATTCTCGTAGTTAACTACAGTTGTCTATTAAGCGGAAGCTACAATGCAAAATGTGTGTATTCTTGGTATACCTTATATTGTAGGTAATAGGCATTAAAATCGCTTGACAAACGGAGTCTAGAAACGTTCGATTTCAAGCACAAAAGCAGTTTTTAGTTATTTTGTAAATAATTTTATAACAAAGCAAAAAAGTTAATCAAGTGAAACTGTCACAGATAATCTTAGCTATAATGCTGTATTTTTTAAAAGTTGTTTCCTTTACGCGTTCATACATTTCTATTGAAAAATATATTTTTTAGTAGCTTAGAGTAATTTATTTTTTTATTTGCATTCTACTAACAATAGGAAAACCTTTAATTTATCTAAAGCTTTTTTTTCGTATTCATAATGTACACCAATTCGTTATAAAGATTGATCAAAATAGTGATTTAGCATTAAGCTTCGCCTTATACATATAACTAAATGTTTTATTATCTTTATATTTTGTAATGCCCCTGATACACGTTGGCCCAATGCGTTTGGCCAACGTGTACTAGTTTTTTTCACAAACTATGAATACAGTAAAAATGTGTGGAAGATTTGAAGATTATTTTTCTGATTATCGTATTATTGATTATTGATTTAAAAAACGATCTTAAACCTCACATTCCGAAACGGTTCCAACTGGCTACAATTTCATAATGATATACCGCCACTGCCTGGTAAGGCGGCAAAATTCACGATTAAAAATTATTATAGATTATGTCGTTTGGGCGGCACATGAAAATTACATATTTTAAATCGTTATACAAATCTTTTTCTTCAAAATAAGAAAATAATAAAACCTTCATAAGTAAATTTTTTTTCCAAGAATAAATTTATTTGTACCGCACGTTTAATTATTAATCATTGTAACTCGTAAACGTAAATAATCACTCCCGCAGTAATCGTCTACTACTATCTGTAACTACTGTCTGTGCTGAACGCGTACTGAAAGTACACGAACTGAAGGCGAAGCTTAATGCTAAATCACAATTTTGATTAATCTTTATAATGAATTGGTGTACATTATGAACACCAAAAAATATGCTTTACATAAATTGAAGGTTTTCCTATCGTTTCGTTTGAGTAGAATACAAATAAATAAATAAATTACTCAATAAAAAATATAAATGTAAACTACTAAAACTAATATATTTTGAATGCAAATGTATGAACGCGTAAAGGAAACAACTTAAAAAATACAGTATTATAGCTAAGATTATCTGTGACAGTTTCACTTCATTAACTTTTTTGCTTTCTTATAAAATTATTTACAAAATGAATAAAAACCGCTTTTGTGCTTGAAATCGAACGTTTCTAGACTCCGTTTGTCGGGCGATTTTAATGCCTTTTACCTCACATTCGGGGCATACCAAGAATATACACATTTTTGGCTTGTAGCTTCCTCTGAAGACGGAGCCAATATTATTTGATGTATGCACGAAAACCGACAATAATTAGGTTGGCCGGCCAATATTGGCGGCCAACCCAACATCGGGCCAGCGTGTGCTAGACGCATAACAAGTAGAGATAATTATATCACTGGGATATTCCGTGCTGAGGATTTCATTCACTTATACATACATTAAAACTAGTCGAATTCTCCGGCGCTGCCGAGGCTTTGTGCAAAGTTTTTTCTAAAATCGTATGTAAACATTGACCTTAATAATAATAATAAATAATAATATTGGATGACTTGTATAGCTCCGTTTTTGTGCAAAATCACCTCAAGGGCGCTGTACAAACTTATAATTCATTTCTACAGTGATCTATGTTATTACTAACTATTTATGAAGATAATATACAGTACAATACTTACCTGGTAGGTCACTTGAGATTAACACTTAATTAACATTAACTAATTGTTTATTAGCGAAATTTAGATACAGGATTTAGGACATAATTGGAAAATTGAAAATAACTGGACTTTCTCTTAGGAATGGTATATTTAATTTAAAGGTATGACAGCTTAAAAAGGTAAGTTTTTAGTTTAGACCTGAATTCTGTTGGACTTGTTATGGATCTTAGTTCCGGAGGGAGTTTATTCCAAGCCTTCGGCCCAGATACTCCGAAAGCGCGATCACCAAACTTAGTATTTGGCTTGCGCTTAGGTTCTATCAGTCTGCCTACAGCTGATGATGTTGCTGATCTAAGAGTTAACCTTGCTTTCGTTTTTAAGATCAAGTGTGCAAAATTTCATCAAACTCAAAATAAAACTGTAGCTTTGTATTCAAATCAAATCCAAAGGTCACCGACACTTAGACACATAGATTTTACTATTAAATTTTTGTTGAACAAAAAATTGTCCAAAGAAGCGAAGCTGGCAGTCCACAATTGGGTGCTGGTACCTACCCTGGTATCGCAGTGAGTGACTGAATGCTGTCGAAATGAGATCCCTGAGGCGCATGTGTGAAAGCATTGAGTATATATATTCATATTCATTCTTCCTCGTTCGGCCTGGACTTACCATTCTCATTGATGCATTCTCATTACACTTCTTTTATTCGTTCTACAGTCTACATAATAGTCATATCTTCTAAGCGTCCTTATCTTAATCTTACTCATTACCAGCAACTGTTAGGTTAGGTTAAGTTATATTAGGTTAGGTTATGTTAGGCTAGGTGCTATGTTAGTTTAGGTTAGGTTTGGTTTGGTTAGGCTAGGCTTAGGTGCTATGTTATGTTAGGCTAGATTAGGTTATGTTAGGTTTGGTTAGGCTAGGCTAGGTGCTATGTTATGTTTGGTTAGGTTATGTTAGGTTAGGTTTGGGTAGGTTAGGTTAAGCTATATTAGGTTAGGTTTGGTTTGGTTAGGCTAGGCTAGGCTAGGTGCTATGTTATTTGGTTAGGTTATGTTATGTTAGGTTAGGTTTGGGTAGGTTAAGTTAAGCTATATTAGGTTAGTAGAGGCATGCGTATTGCACAATGCTAAGTGAGATATCATGTCCAAATAGTCGGACAAAAACTTGTCAACAGTTTTATTTTCGAGTTAGTATTTGATTCTATTACATGCCATCGGAATTACTCTAGTTAAAATATATATTTTTAAATATTTTATGAATTATTTATTTCTTTCATTCCCGCAAACATCGGACACGTTGGTTTGAGATTATTGTAAATGGCGTTCGACAGTTTGTTGTCCGTCGAGTCAGATAAGTTTGTTTGCTCCGTCTGTAGATAAGATAAGGCATAGATTAATCTGGCTGTTTTTCTGTTTGTATAATTATCAACGATTTGATCTTTGTGTCAATTGTCATCGGCTTTAGCAGTGTTCGGTGACCAGCTCTGAATAGTCAGGTGCATCCAACCATTTCCTTGTCCACTTATTTGAGGATGCTATAGTACCGCTGACTTCAGGCAGAATCGAAACTTTGCTTGAAATGGCTTTAGCCGCCCTTGGTGACCACATCTGAATAGCTAGGTACTTTCCCATCTCTTTCCTCTCCCCACAACCTTCGACCTAACAACAAAATTAATTGCTTAAACCCCCTCATACCCAATTTCTACGATATAGGTATAACAAGTTTTTCTCTTTAGATTAAAAAAAATGTTAGTTTTGTTATGCCGAAACGTTAATTGTATGAAATTCCCTCGGTAGAAAAAAATCACAAAATAAGCTCCGAAAATTATTAAACAAACGTTTTGTTCTGTTATTTAATATGTTATAGGCATGAAAAAATTTACAGTGTATCTTTAAGAGAAAGCTACAAGCCAAAAATGTGTATATTCTCGGTATACCTTATATTGTAGGTAATAGGCATTCAAATCGCTTGACAAACGGAGTCTAGAAACGTTCGATTTCAAGCACAAAATTGTTTTTTTTATTTTGTAAATAATTTTATAAGAAAGCAAAAAAGTTAATCAAGTGAAACTGTCACAGATAATCTTAGCTATAATACTGTATTTGTGTATGATGGTGACCAGGTATTTCATCAAAATAACAATTCAATACACCTCTAAAAAGTGATATAAGGCCATGAAAAGTGATGAAACAAAAATTAGGTTAAATATGTTACATAGGTAACTATTTAATCTAGATTTTGTTTCATAACTTTTAATGACTATATCACTTTATAGTATGTTAAATTTTGATGAAATGTTTATTTATGTACGCAGGATAATAATAGCAATAAATTACAGAACAATGTGCTGTAAGACAATGCATAATTCAAAAGAAATATATACCAGTGTAACAATAGTTGAACTAATTTATACTAGGCTTGTACAGGGTTTTCCAATAAGAAGTGTTATTTTGAATAGCCCGCTATTTCGGTAGATGTTACTTTTGAAGCTGTCATTTTTTGACATTTGACAAGTAGAAACTATGCCATTAATAAAAATGGAACGATACACGCTTCAACAACGCATTGAAATTATTAAAATTCACTTGAGTGAATCAAATGCAAATCATCTTGAGTGATGAGGCCCATTTCCACCTCGGTGGCTTCGTCAACAAGCAAAATTGTCGCATCTGGGGCTCGGAAAACCCAAGAGTTATTGTTGAAAAGCCTCTCTATCCTCAACGTGTGACTGTTTGGTGCGGTTTATGGTCCGGCGGAGTCATTGGACCTTACTTTTTCGAAAATGAGGCTGGAGCAACAGTTACGGTGAATGGATCGCTATCGAGAGATAATTAATAATTTTTTATGGCCGGAATTTGATGATATTGATCTGGACAACGTTTACTTTCAACAAGACGGCGCTACGTGCCACACAAGCCTCGAAACCATCGATCTTTTATGATTGAATATCAAAATAACACCTCTTATTGGAAAACCCTGTATAAGACCCGTCACAAGTCGAAGTATGAAGTGTCTATGATAATAGTCAGTAGTGAGGTTATTGTTACCCACAAAATTAATTGTACTTGGAATAGCTGAGTAGGCATCGCAACTTGGTATTAACAATTCAGGGCTGTCAGCGATTCAATGATACTTATGGATAAGAAATAATATTTTGTAATAAAATAATACATGTATTATCTAACGCTATAAGATATCTGAAGTAAATAGTTTAGATGTAGTAAAATATGATATAGGAGCCATGCAGAAGAATATTATCATTCCTGACATTGATTATTGTGTTTGAGGTATGTTATTATATCCTTCTTATAACTATATTCCGTGAATTTGAACACATCTCATAACATCAAATATCATGGAACCGTGTGTGATTGATTGTCTCCAAAATTTGATAGGATGCACCGTTGACATAGTCAATCGGATGTCGGGAAGTGGTTTAATAGGAAGCTACAAGCCAAAAATGTGTATATTCTTGCTATAACTTATATTGTAGGTAATATGCATTAAAATCGCTTGAAAAACAGAGTCTAGAAACGTTTGATTTCAAGCACAAAATTGTTTTTATTTTTTAAATAATTTTATAAGAAAGCAAAAAAGTTAATCAAGTGAAACTGTCACAAATAATGTTAGCTATAATACTGTATTTTTTAAAAGTTTTTTCCTTTACGCGTTCATACATTTCTATTGAAAAAATATTTTTTTTAGTAGTTTACATTTATATTTTTTTATTGAGTAATTTATTTTTTTATTTGTATTCTACTCAAGCGAAACGATAGTAAAACCTTCAATTTATCTAAAGCATATTTTTTGTTATTCATAATGTACACCAATTCGTTATAAAGATTAATCGAAATAGTGATTTAGCATTAAGCTTCACCCCAAGATTAGCGTTCATTCATTACATGTGGATGAAACGACGTTAAATTGTCTGTAGTGTTCTGCCTTCTCTGTCTATCGTATTTGTAATTTAGATCGAAATATAGATATTTTATTTTACATGTTTTTTTAACCTTTCACTTAATTCATAAACATAATAAGCATCTGTGATTCATATCAATTCTAATCATTTATTGTTCATAGATAGAAATCTGTGTTTTAATGAATTTGTACATTGTGTGGTTTTTTATCTTGCCGAGTGAGCCCCACTTTAAAGTTTGGCGCCAAACGGTTTGTAGTAAAATACCTGACAAATAACCCTCATATAGGAACAGCTCTTATACAAATAACCCTCATATAGGAACAGCTCTTATACAAATAACCCTCATATAGGAACAGCTCTTATACAAATAACTCACATATAATAACAGCTCTTATACAAATAACCCTTATATAGGAACAGTTCTTATACAAATAACCCTTATATAGGAACAGCTCTTATACAAATCATCTATTCTGAATGCAATTACTAATGTTATCCAAATTGAGCCTGGTAATAAATTACATCTTTGCGATTCTTTCAAGGATAAAGAAACCATCCTGTCACTTCGAATGCAATCAACAATGTTCTCAATATTTGTTTTGACAGCATCGCCATTCCATTGTAAGAATATTATGTACTAAATACACAATTTGGCTGTTCTGAAACGGGAAACCTTCCCAGTTGAACAGACAAAGGTTCATTTTGTTATGTATTGTTTGTAATTTATAAATATAAAATAAAATAAATAAATAAACAAGCAAATAACCCCATAGACATATGAATATTAGTAGACCTGCCCTAAGTGATTAAAAGCGTATTATCCCCACTCCCCATACCGGTTCCATTGGAGCCGGCTGTGCTCGCGTATGGCCTCAAGTGAAATTTGAAAACGTGACGTCATCATTCTTGTGCGAACTATGGTCGAGGCATCATCGGTTCATTTTACGAAATAACACGGCAAAATGTTGACTTGTACTATGAAAACTTGTAAAAATAGATGTGAAAAAGAGAATAAACCCAATTGTCGTATTACATTCCATATATAAGCATTATTTTACTTTATTTTAAGCATATTCACATCGTATAATATGGATCAGTTGTAGAAACATAATATACTATCACATCGAGAAACGTCTGGACGCGAAACACAAAGCTGGTTGGTTGCTGGGAAGTAAATTATGAACATTTATAAAAGTGTCTTAACTAAATACTTAAACGAAATATTCGACTCTGAAAATAGAACCGAATTTTTTTGCCGAATTTGGACTTCGCAAATTTGTTCATAACGTGGCGAGTAATTTGCGCTCCCATGTAAAAATGTCTATTCATTCAAAAGCAGTTTTTACTTTTAAGAAGTAAATGGTGATATTATAATGCGAGATGCCTATTTACTGTCAGATTGATTTATTGACGAATCACAGTCAGCCTTACTCCCTTCGTTCTTCAACAGTTGATTTTACCCCTCGCCATTATCTTCTCGTCTATTAATTCCTATGTCTGTGAATAACCCTCATTTAGGAACTGCTCTTATACAAATAACCCTTATATAGGAACAGCTCTCATACAAATAACCCTCGTAAAGGAACAGCTCTTATACAAATAACCCTCATGTAGGAACAGCTCTTATAGAAATTGTTGTATCTTCCTTTCTGTAATAAAGAGTAAACGGTGTTAGAAAGAGAAAGCACCACGCTTTATATTTTCACATGAAACGACAAAAAAGAGAGTTGATGTAACGTTTATAATACATTTATCTAATTTATTTATTCATTTATCTATTCGTGTGCGTGATTTTATACTTTTTATGTTTTCATTAAAAAAATATAAAGAAAATTATGTATGTTTTTAACTAGCGTTGCTGAGGGCTATTTTACATACAAAATATGATGTTAAATATATGTAGAGTAAATTGTATTTCTTAGAGTACTCACTATCAGAGTGGAAGATACTACCAGTATCGCCCTGGTGTAAGACCACCATTCAGAATTGAAACGTTGCTCCAAATGGCTTTAGCCGTGTTTAGTGACTAGATCTGAATAGCCAGGTACTTCCCCACCTTCCTCTTTCCCTTCCCCACTTACCTTCAGCCTCACAACATCCCCCAATTGGGGATGCCATAGTCTCACTGGCTCCAGACGGGAGCAGTAGGGACTCTTGTGAGGTATTCACTATAAAAAAAAATAAAAAAAAAAAAAAAAAAAAAAAACTAGGGTGACCTGTGCTGAAGGGAACTAAAGTTATTCATTTCTGTTTATTAGTTTTCTATGTCGTTTTTAATGTTTTTTTCAGAATTTTTTCATTAATCTCTTTCAGCCAGATTTTTATTCTTGATTTGTAATCATTAAAATTTTCTATTCGCTTTATATCAGGGGAAAGGATGTTGTGAAGTTTTGTCGCAAAATAAATATAATTTCTTTGTCCGAATGTGGTTTTATAACCTGGAATATGTCATTGTGATTTGACCTTGTTTGATGAATACGCGGTATTGTAGAGGATTCAGTATTTATTTGTTTTACATTTGGTACATCAAAACTATTGAAAATTTCAATCAAAGGCGTTCTTATGGGCCTTTTTAAGATATACAATTCCTTAGTACATTATTTTGATATATCTCATAAGGTTTAGTCAGTACGCTTGATTACAAAACATCGACTTTTCTCTATCGTTTATAAATATAATATACATTTATTATATGTGTAAACCTTCAGGGAGAAATTCTCTAAATGATAGTGAAAACCCTATCAAAATCCGTTGCGTAGTTTAGAAGAACTGAGCGCACAAATAGACAGACGCGAATAGCGACGTTTTATACTATTTAGAGAAGTGATTTTAAAATTTGAAGGCGTACTTCACACCTTTTAAAAACAGTTATTTAATTTTGGATGATTTCAGAAATATTCAAAATTTTTGTATTTTATTGCAAAGCGAAAGTAATATTATCATCCGACAGAATATGCCAGAGGCCCGAGGGTTTAATTCTTGCACGTCAACCTTTTTTCCACGTTTTTAATAACACGTCAGTCTAATCTTCGTGCGTGAATCCGTTGTAAAAAATAATACATTTGTAAAAACATCGATTAGTTCAAAATAGATCAAGGTGGGATGTACAATCTAATGTATCTTGTTATGATTATAAAAGAAGATTTAACGATATGAATTTAACAACCGGTAATCAATCACTTAACGACTTGTCTAAATCAAAGATATCTCAACACTGATTCATATCTCCGCGTGCGTGTATATTACATAAATTAATTCTTAGTAAAATTAATTTATTATTGTTGATAAGCGGATAACAAAATGACAATTGAACGCACATTTTCAAAATTGATATAAACTTATGAAAAGATATTATATAAAAACTCGGTTAAATAGGTAAGGTTTTGATTTATAAAATACATTGTATTTAATAGTCATTTACAAGCCATTCATAAATATAATCATCATACTAGGCAACTGCCTGTCTCTTGATGACCAATAATTATAATAATAATAAAAAAGAATTTGGCATTCTCAGACTATAAAAATATTACCATTCGTTATTTCGGCTACTGGCATTATACCTAGCTCTCTCATTCAAAATTTAGGCGTATTAGATCTATCAAAAAATTTATATATACAGATGCAAAAGTCGGTCATTTTGAATACATGTAGGATAACGAAAGATTTTTTAAATATTTATGTTGAGGGATCAGTAGGATTTATAGGCCCTGTTAGAAGTTCTACCGAGCCGAACCCTCTGATATGAAAATATTTGGAGTCGGTGAATTATTTTCCCATTTGATCTCTGGTGAGTTGACGTGTTGTTCTTGGATTGTTTTGTATTTATTTTGCTTATGTAATGCACTTGCATAATGTTGATTGACTAGCTGATCATTTGTGGAAAGTGTGTGGAAGGGTTTAGTTTTTCCTATGGGAAGATTTAACCCGGACATAAAATCGGAAATATATTTGGATGATTTGTATAGCGCCGTTTTTGTGCAAAATCATCTAAAGGGCGCTGTAAAAATATATAATACATTTCTACAATGATCTATGTTATAACTAACTATTTATGGAGATAATATACAGTAGGTACCATACTTACCTGGTAGGTCACTTGAGATTAACAAATTAATTAACATTAACTAATTTTTATTAGCGAAATTTAGATACAGGATTAAGGACATAATTGGATAATTGGATATAACTGGACTTTCTCTCAGGAATGGTATATTTAATTTAAGGGTATAACAGCTTAGGCTTGTGGCTTCCCCTTAACTTCAGTAACTCCATTAATGTAGGACTGAACGCAGTTGGCGCTAACAAAAAAATGTGCAAAGAAGTTAGCAGTCCACAATAGAGTGCTGGTACCTAGCCTGATGTATGGAAGTGAGGCAAAGAAAGGATGAAAGTAGATTGAATGCCGTTGAAATGAGATCCCTGAGGCGTATGTGTGGTAAAACCATGTATGATCGTGTGAGAAATGTGGAGATCCGTAAAGAGTGCAAGGCTGATGTAAGATTAAGAAAGGGACGCTTAGATGGTTTGGGCATGTAGAGCGAATGAGCAAAGAAAGGAGTGTAAGAGAATATATGATGCGAATGTGAATGGGAGCAGAAGTCGGGGCCCCCCGAGGAAAATATGGCACGACCAAGTGAAACAGATACTCGAGTCAGGCCATGTCAAGAGTCAGAATAATAGAAGAGTATGTATGAGACGATGTATGAATGTGAATGAGGCAAGAAGTGTGTGCCAAGACCGAGTTGTTTGGCGGTCCGTCCTCTCTGCCTACCCCTGCGGTGAAACGGCGTGATGGTTAGTTAGTTTTTTTGTTAACTGATTCCAATTGTTCACATAATAATTATTAGCCTAGCCTGCGTCAACTTTGAAATCTTCTATATAAATAAAAATGTTGATGTTCGTTTGTTCAAAATCTTAATTCTCCCAAAGTTCTTCATCGATTGCTTTGAAATTTTGACACAACATTTGAATACGCGTATGTTTTTATATACGACTATCTCTACTTTCAATAAATATAATATGCTCGTATTATATACATAAATATTCCGGAAGAAATTCTCTAAATCATAGTGAAAATCCTATCAAAATCCGTTGCGTGGTTTAGAAGAACTAAGCGCACAAACAGACTACTATTTAGAGATGGGACCTGCAGGCGGCTATTCAATTATTGTCTTTACCCAATTCTCTGTTAGTTTAGTTTTGAATGATGAAAAAATTTTGATCATGGAATTATTATTATTTCAATTACAAAAATTCTTCTGTGATAAAATTATCACAGAAGAAATTTAAATTTAATTTAATTAAATTTAAAATTGATCGGGAAAATTGTTTAAAAGTTTTTGTAACAAAGAAATACTGAGTTTTTTTTTGAAACATTAATATCGGGAACGCTGTTGGAAAAGTTCAACGTTTATTTTGGAAATAACAGAGGTCACCACTATCGTTTACAACATCCCTAAAGTGTACAGTAATTAATACAATACTTGTATCAGATATCGAATGTTGATTAAATCTCAGAGTGGACGGATGGTTTTGATACCTGAGATTTGATTGTTCCACAGGTGTGCTTAAAGTTCTAAACGCCGAGTAGAGATGGCGCCACATATTTCTGTAGTTCGCATACGGATAATTCCAGTCTACTAATATATACCTTATTTTTCCCATCTTTCGTTACTCTGGTTTCCCTTCAATAACGAATAAATCTTTCGCCTTTTACTAAAGATTTCCGTGGAGGGGAGCACTCAAATGAGTCTATAAACCAATTTTTCGTACCCTGCTTCTTGAAGCAGGGCCTTTATTTTGTTAGAGAGAGATGGGACTGGGTCCTATGAGTACTTTTCGATACTGGGTACTAGAGGTGAGTCGTGCTAGCTCTTCTTGGTACTCGGAACTAGTGGTGGGCGTTTCTGTTCTTTTTAAAAAACGAAAACGAACTGTTATTTGTAAAACGTCAACTGTTTGCCCAAACTGTTGAAAAAAAACGAGTCGTTTTAGAGGTAATTTGTGTGAATTAGTAATGGGTTAGTAGCGTAACTGTAAGTTACCGTCCATAACAATAAAAGTAATAAAACCCTGCTATCTATAGGGGCGAGATAGCTAGGTATCATTAAAATTAAGTTTTGTGATTAAGTACATAAATGGGTTTTCAAAATATTAATCAATAGTGGCCGAATTTCGGGGAAACTTTGCGGACTCATTTATTATAATAGGATTAATAAGCAGTTTACCAGATTTACCTGGACATGTAATTAAGAGTTCTTGGAAACGTGGAAACTTTACTATTTAAATATCATTATTAACAGGTAATAATATGGTTAGTGTTGTTATAATTACATGAAGTACAAAAACTGGTTTTAAAATATTTTCCAAATCAGCCGGATTCCGGGGAAACTGCAGTCATTTATTATTAATTTGGTAGGCAGTTTACCCGATTTACCTGGACAAGTAATTACGAGTATGTTCTTGGAAACATAATTTTAATGCCATTCTTATTATTATACGAGTAGGTAGGTGCGTATCTCTAAACATTACGAAAATTTACAATCTTATATTGTTTTCAGTGAGGGTTTAACCTATTTAACTTAACATTATTTATATAGCACCGTTTACAAATATACAAAGAAATAATAATACACAGAATATACAAAGTAAAACAAATATAATTTCTAGGCAGAATCAGAAACAAAATTTATTAAATAAACTTTCAGATAATCCATACAATGATATCATCATACAATTGTTTTCAGACGATGTACCCATTTATATTATAAATATATACAAGAAAAACGTATTTTTTATTCTATTTTGTTAACATTCAAAAACATGAGCATTTCGACCTTTTTTGATGTTAATCTAGCTCTCCTTTCACTGATTAAAATTCCTGTTTTTGAAAACATCCTCTCGCATGGAACCGAAGTACCAACAATATTGCATTTACTTTTAAATATTTCAGCAAGATTCGGATACACATGTTGGTGTCTTTTCCACCAATCCAGAGGGCAGTTCATTAAACCAGCTTCGTTTCTCAGGGGCAGCATATCATCAAAAATATACATATCCGATTCTTTTATTGCCTGGGATAATGGAGTGCTTTTCCCCTGCACGCATTTCTCTGCCGAAATCTCATCAAAAATACTCCAGGCCGAAATTTTTTTAGACGTCGTGGATGATGCCGTGGTGCCCGTGGTAACCGATTCAGCTGTAATGGGTCTCACTTCAGTTTTTTTACTTATCATCGCCGCTACCAAGTCTCGAACATGGGTTTTGATTTTGTTGGCAGCGGTGACATCTGAAAAAACGTGCAACTTGTACCTCGGATCCAGAAAAGTACACAAAGCAAATGTAGTGCTAAATTCTATATTTCTGAACCTTTCTTTTAATCCGTTTTGCAGTTGCAGAATTATGTTTTTAACGGGGTCGCAGAACTTATCCGAACTTTCAAATTTACTACATACACCCAGTAAACATCTAGTAACTACGATTACAGAGCTTCCCGTCATGTATTTTTCACCGCTCATTGAAGCTGTCATCTCTTCGAATGGTTCCAAAACCTCGCACAGCTCTTTGCAGGCTTTCCATTCATGACCTGTGATTAAAGGCAAATCTTTGTTAATTAATGCCATGGTTGCTTTAAGGGCTTCTTCCAATTCTGTGAATCTGCGCAGCATATAAAATACAGAGTTCCACCTCGTTGGAACTTGCTGGATCAGACGCTTAGGATCCTGGACACCCTGTGATGACTGATATTTTAAAAGTTTCTCGCACGACAGGGTGCTCCTTTTGAAATGGGCAACGATTATTTTAATTTTTTCGATGGTATTTTCAAAACTTTTTAAAGCATTCTGCACTATTAAATTTAATTTATGCGCAAAACAGCCGAAATGCTTCCACTGTAAAATTTCTTCGAGTGCGTTGGTGATGTTACTTGCATTATCTGATACGGAGAAATTTACTAAGCCGATCAATTTCCACTCCGTTAAACCTTTTCTGAGTTCTTCGGCCAATCGAACTGCGGTGTGGCTTCCAGGAAAACTTGTACACTGTAATAAAACACTCCTGAAATTAAAGTCGTTGTCAATATAATGTCCTGTTATAGCAAGGTAGCTCTCCGTAGTCCTGGAAGTCCACATGTCTGTCGTGACGCAAATGCTAACAGCATTAGCAGCAACAATGTCTTTAACGGTCGATATGGATTTATGATATAACGCAGGTATCATGACTGAAGATATTGTTTTCCTACTGGGAAGATCATATCCTGGAATCCATTTGGAATATTTTCGAAATCCTCTGTCCTCGACGATACTGAATGGCTGAAAGTCCTCAATAAAGAGATCCAACAAGTCATTGAGATGAACCGTTTCCAGAGAAACAGCTGCACTGCCTGTTTCTTGTCTTCTGGAACAGCCTGGTTCTTGGGAAGAGCAACTTGGTTGCTGAAGAACAGGCTGACGTCGTGTTTCTTCCTGTATTGGTTCTCGAATATTATTTGACGTCATCTCCAGATGAATAGATATGTGTTTTCTTTGTAAATGCCCCTTTAAATTTGATATTGTCGATTTATATGACACGGCCTGATTACAAATTATGCAAATGGCCATATTGTTATCAGACTTATTAAAATAGTTCCATACTCCACTTTTTTGTCTATTCGCCATATTTAATTTTACTTTAAAAAACACTTCAACTTTATTTATTATAACGTAGTCAACGCACAGCACAACACAAAACCAAGAATTTGTCGTTCAGAAAATAAAAAAATTTATACTATCAACAGTCAACACTCAGTATACGAGCCGTTTGGTAAGGTCTGTTCGTTTTTCTCGTTACTCTCGTTCTCGTTTTGTAATGAATGGAAAACGGCAAACAGCCCCTTATTTATGTGATTTCAATTTCAACCCGTTTAAAAAATAATAGGATTGCCTTCTCACTCTTTGCCGTAATGGGTGTTAAGTGTGAAACGTTAAGATAGTGTTTTTTCCAGGAAAAAACAGCTAAACAGGGTGCCTTACAGAAACAGCCCTTACCTGTTTAGTGGTGAGTCCAAAAACGACAAACACGTTTGCACAACATGTTTGGAGTTAAAAAAATGCCCAAACTGTTATTTATAATTCGCACAAACAGTTTGTCCGTTTTGTCGACTCTTCTAACTTATATCAAGAAAGCACGAGTATGAATGAAAAAGAACTATTCCAAACGAATAACATTTTCTTACTCTCTCGCACTAACCTCATAATAATATGTAGGAGTGAGATAGGTCTGTTGCAGGCGAAAAACAGTACCTGTTATTCCGGGAAAAAACACTATCTTAACGTTTCACACTTAAGGCCCATTACGGGTAAAGAGCGAGAAGGCAATCCATAACAGGTAATGGTTGTTTTCTGTAAGGCACCCTGTTTAGCTGTTTTTTCCGGGAAAAAACACTATCTTAACGTCTCACACTTAAGGCCCATTACGGGTAAAGAGCGAGAAGGCAATCCTTAACAGGTAAGGGCTGTTTTCTGTAAGGCACCCTGTTTAGCTGTTTTTTCCAGGAAAAAACACTATCTTAACGTTTCACACTTAACACCCATTACGGGCAAAGAGTGAGAAGGCAATCCTGTTATTTTTAAAACGGGCTGAAATTGAAATCACATAAATAAGGGGCTGTTTTCCATTCAGTTGTTTATTATTACAAAACGAGAACGAGAGTAACGAGAAAAACGAACAGACCTCACCAAACGGCTCGTATACTGATAGTGTAAAGTTGTTTATTTTCTGAACCACGAATTCTTGGTTTTGTGAATATAACTTAATTTTAATGATACCTAGCTATATCGCCCCTATAGATAGCAGGGTTTTATTACTTTTATTGTTATGGACTGTAACTTACGGTTACGCTACTAACCCATTACTAATTCATACAAATTACCTCAAAAACGGCTCGTTTTTTTTCAACAGTTTGGGCAAACAGTTGACGTTTTACAAATAACAGTTCGTTTTCGTTTTTTAAAAAGAACAAAAACGCCCACCACTATACCTGTTATGGATTGCCTTCTCGCTCTTTACCCGTAATGGGCCTTAAGTGTGAAACGTTAAGATAGTGTTTTTTCCCGGAATAACAGGTAATGTTTTTCGCCTGCAACAGACCTATCTCACTCTTACATATTATTACGACGTTAGTGCGAGAGAGTAAGATAATGTTTTTCATTTGGAATAGTTCTTTTTCATTCACACTCGTGCTTTCTTGATATAAGTTAGAAGAGTCGACAAAACGGACAAACTGTTTGTGCGGATTATAAATAACAGTTTGGGCATTTTTTAACTCCAAACATGTTGTGCAAACGTGTTTGTCGTTTTTGGACTCACCACTACTCGGAACTAGAGGTGAGTCGTACTAGCTCTTCTTGGTACTCTGAACAATTGGTACAAGTATGAATAAATACCTAGTCCAAATACCTGTTCCCTAGTATTTCACATGCTCATTACATGGGGGGCGGGGATTGTTAGAGAATTTCTAAAAAAGTAATTCCCACAAAAAAATGTGATTCCCACAACGACTTTTCAAATCCATTATGGTGGGGGGGGGGGGGGGTTAGAGGATTTCAATTTCAATGGAGCAAAATAAAATAAATTTTTAAAACTTTATTTATTTCTCTCCGAACGAACCGGTTTCGGAGATTCTCATCTTACCTAACCTAATTAATTTGATAAATGAGTCTTAGCCCGGAAAACTTGCTACCTAAATAAGAGGCCCCAAGAAGTTAAATTATTAAATGACTGTCATCCCATACAACGAAAGCGAATTTTCATTTTATAATGAAAATTAGAATGTTAAAATTTAAATTTCCCAGATGCAGATTGCCTTTTATAGTAATGAAGGTGAAACAAAAGGACGACACAGTGCTACTAATAAACATGGACGGAAATAAACAACATGGCCAACACAGATACATCAATGAACTAAAAGAAGTGGTTTGTCATAAATTTACTACTTAACACTATGTTTAAAAAATTATTATTATATACAATTCTGCATAAAAAACAAGGAACACTAAATAAAAATAAATTATAATCTACTCTAAGCAAATACACAACAACATAATAATATCTGCAATATCTTGTGTTTAGTGATAGAAAGCCAAACAGAAATAAAATACCTATACATTACAGTAGACAAATTAATGGATAAAATCGTCCACACACATTAACGTACTCAAAGACAGAGTGAAGAAACTAAGATACATCATAGATTCAAAAAAATAATAATTAAAAAATAATTCCACTTAAATCATATAGGTACATATTCATCAGAACTTCTGTTTAAAGAATTTAAAGTCAGAAAACTAAATGCATTATTTTTATATCGCGTAATTTTACAAATTTACAAAGAAAATAGTCTAAATAAAACTGCACCTTTTAAAATAATAGAAAACCCAGATAAACATCAACTCTCACAACTCGAAAAAGTAATTAAAAAAACAGTGCAATTCAACTATAAATATCTTGGAGTGATTTTTTTTTAATACATTATCAGAAAGTATTAGAAATAACGATAAACATTTTAAATACCACCTTAAAAATACACTGAAAATATAAACAGAATACTCATAGTAAAAATAACGAACATAATATTACACCCCCACATACACAAGCCAAGCCACATTTTTTTATAAAGCCCTAATATTTTATTTCTAGATGGCGCCACTTTCGTTCACAGTTCGCACAAGATAGCTTCCAAATTTCGAAAGCGAGAAATAATACATTAGCCGTGCACTAATTATGTGCACTAGGTAGGAAGCGCCCGGCCGGACCTCGTCTCCGGCGATGCTTTTGTACTCTTGCTAAAACCTTTTTTAACTGGTGGACGCATACTGTCGGAATTTATTGACAGTACCAGTCGAGATCGCGCTGATCGCGATCTACTAAATTCAGTATCATATCCTTTCTCGCTTACTCACCTACATAAGAAGAGTGTTTCCCTAATATTCAAAGATTAGGGAAACACTCTTCTTATGTAAGCGAGTAACGAGATGCCTATACATATGCCCCGCCCTCGGTATGAATACGCGAGACGCGCAAGACTAGCAAGACGCGTCAGACGTCCAATACTCGCAAGACGTGCAATACTCGCAAGACTCGCAAGACGTCCAATACTCGCAAGACGTGCAATACTCCCAAGACGTACAATACTCGCAAGACTCGCAAGACGTGCAATACTCGCAAGACGCGCAAGACTCGCAAGACGCGCAATACTTAAGAACAAATACTAAGTACGAAAGTCTCTTTGAAATATCTGTTCCAAACATCTGTTCTAGTAAATACGCTTCACCTCTAATCTAAACTATACTCACATAAATTATACCCACATATTCCCCACAAATTTTCTACGTAAACTTGAATAATTATTCGAAATCCGTGAGGGGGAGGTTGTTGTTGAGGAACTTCTGTGTAAAATTATTCCTCTGACGGCCGGCATAGTCCAGTGGTAACGCATTGGACTGCCATTCCGAAGGTCGCGGGTTCGAACCCGGCGTGCGCAAATAAATTTTATTTGATTAATTTGTGTTATTTCACAATTAATTAATTAAAATAATATATAGTATATTTGCGGCACGTTCCAGAGTGGAAGATACTACCAGTATCGCCCTGGTGTAAGACCACCATTCAGAATTGAAACGTTGCTCCAAATGGCTTTAGCCGTGTTTAGTGACTAGATCTGAATAGCCAGGTACTTCCCCACTTACCTTCAGCCTCACAACATCCCCCAATTGGGGATGCCTTAGTCTCACTGGCTCCAGACGGGAGCAGTTGGGACTCTTGTGAGGTATTCACTATAAAAAAAAAAAAAAAAAATTCCCCACAAAAAAAAATCATATTTGATTCCAAACAGTGATTTTTAAAATCCATGGGGAGGGGGTGGCTACGAAATTCCCTGTTGAAAAATTCCACACATTTTCCGATCAAAATGATAAATGTAACTGTTACATATTAGAGGTTGTTATATTTATCGTACCCAGTAAAAGTACCGGGTATTTCCATGCGATACTTTGTACTTGTGACAGATCTTCAAAATACCTGGTTCCAAAATACTCATGAATATTTTATACCGGGACTAAATATTTTTAATAGGTACTTTTACCAGGTATTTTTGATAGGTATTTTTGGTGGGCATTTTTAGTAGGTATTTTTGATGAGTATTTTTAGTAGGTATTTTTGATGGGTATTTTTGATAGGTATTTTTAGTAGGTATTTTTGATCGGTATTTACGACGGGTATTTTTGATTGGTATGTTTAGTAGGGATTTTTGACGGGTATATTCCATGGGTGAGGAATTCTTCGAAATGGAATTCCGTAGCTACCCCCCGGATATTTAGTCCCGGTATAAAATACTTGTTAGTATTTTGTAACCAAGTATTTCGGAGATTTGTCACAAGTACAAAGTATCGCACGAAAATACCCGGTACATAATAACGCCTATTTTTTTACGCAATTTTTCAAATCCATGATGGGGGGTGTAGCTGCGAAGAATTCTCCACATTTTTCCAATTAAAATTACCTATTAAAAATACTTAATCTAAATACCTATCAAAAGTAGGCACCTATTAAAAATACCTGAAAGTAATAAATATTTAGTCCCAGTATAAAATACTTGTGAGTATTTAGAAACCAGGTATTTTGGAAATTGGTCACAAGTACAAAGTACCGCATGAAAATATCCGGTATTTTTACTGGGTACGATCGAATCGCCTCTCCTCTAGTTTTCACAAAAATATATTTTGATAATTTTCAATATTTTATTATTTTTGAAATCTAAAAGAAACCGGTTCCTCAGAAAAAAAACAATCAGTTCCAGTGATAGCAAGGGAACCGGTTCCAAGTAGCCGGGACAGGAATATCGTCTGTCTCTAGTAGTGAATACTTGAAGTGGCTTGTTACCGCGGTTCCATTTGCGGGAGACCGATGTGGAACCTGTTCTTTATCCAGTTGATTTTGGAACCGATTTCTCAAAAACGAATAAAAAAATGCATCCGTGTTAATCAAATGTTTAAATGTGAATTATTATAGCTTGCCTAAATTTTAAATTCATTTGAAAATCCGAATTGCATATCTAGTTAGTGCTAAATACGTACCCTTATATTTATATAAACGTATTTTTCTGTTCGACTCCAACACGCGTGCGTTTTTATATACCTATATTATATACAGGGTGTATCGGCACTAACCCGACAAACTTTAACCAGCTATTCCTTAGCACATTTGGAGTAAAAAATGTTATGTACACTTTGCTGTCCGGTAACATTTTTTTTCTTTTAAAAACAAAAAATAAATAAAATTTCCACACTCCGCTACTGCCCACAGTATAGGGGTAAAATAATTGGCAACGCCGCGCTACTGTCATCTCTTTCACACATATTCTGTCTCAAGTCCCGTGTGGTTCCCGCCACCCCGTCTCGTATCAGTGGTCAGTGCTGTTTTGGGAGTTCGCATGTCATCAAGTTTCTAGTTTCGTTTTTGTTTTGTTATCTAAGTTTTTACTGTTGAAATATGCCCCTCAATTATCCACCTGCCGAGCAAGCAGATATTGTTTTTGTTTATGGATTTTGCAATGGAAATTCACGAGCAGCCGTAAGGGAGTATCGCATGAGGTTTCCTGGAAGACGCGTCCCACACCATGCTACCTTTGTCCAGGTTTGTACCCTATCAATTGTTTATTGAAACTATTTACATTCATTGATAATGCCAAAAAGCGCTTTTGAAATTTAAACTGGGAACATTAAAAACATAACAAGGGGCCACCAACTTTAAAAATGTAAATTGTACTTTAGGTGATTTGTGTTCAGTGGTCACTAAACGGCGTTTTAAAAAGTTAATTAATTTTAATCTCTAATAAATGCATCATTCACTGCAATTGAATTCACTCCCTTTCTCACCATGGGATTATTTAAATTACTTGAATTCAATTTCACCCCTGTGAATCCAAGATATCAACCGTACCTAGTTAAGAAAATTATAATTTAAAACACTTTGTTATACATTTTACTATAAAAAAATGAAATAAATGAAGAGAAAACGTAAGTTTTCTGATATGTGCCTAAAATAAGTGTTCTTTAAAAATAAAATGAGTGAAAAAGCCCGCGATTGTTTATTTGACATTATTACTGAGCTGAATAATAAAAGCAGTTGTTATTTGTTGTTTTGTTTCAGATGTATCAACAATTGCGTGACTGTGGCATCGGACGGATTGAAGGCGCCGGCGGAGGACACAACATCGTTCCTGTGGCAGTTGAGGAGAGAATCCTGAACTTAATTACCGAAGACCCCACGCTGTCCGTGCGTCGGGTCGCTCTGATGATAGGACACAGGGAACACATGGCGGTATGGAGAGTTCTGAAGAAGCACGGGCTCAAACCTTTTCACTATAGGCGCTGCCAAGGCCTCATGGAGAATGACCACTTTTCCAGAGTCGTGTACTGCAGAAGAATGCTGCATAATGTCATAAGAGATGCAGACTTCATGAAAAACATATTGTTTACCGACGAAGCACAGTTCACTAAAACAGGAGTGCTAAATGTGCACAACTTGCACCATTGGGCTGAACAAAACCCCAAGCTTGTTCGGGAGTCGTCGAGCCAGGACAGATTTTCCATCAACATGTGGGCAGGAATCCTGGGAAATCAAATACTCGGTCCAATCGAGTTGCCTCCCAGACTAAATGGACCGATGTATTTGGAGTTCTTACAAGTGCAACTGGGCGAGATTCTGGAAGATGTGAACCTCGAATTACTACGGAGAATGTGGTTCCAGCACGATGGAGCCCCACCACACTATTCGATTGCCGTGCGGAACTACTTGGATGTCGAGTTTCCTGGTCGTTGGATAGGCCGTGGAAGTCCGGCCATTGCTTGGCCACCAAGATCACCCGACCTGACCCCCCTGGATTACTACCTGTGGGGGGCTCTCAAGGAAAAAGTGTATGCTAAGCCAATAGCCTCAAGAGAGCAACTGCTCGAACGAGTGATGGAAGCCGCTGCAGAAATTAAAGCAAATCCTGCAAACTTAAATAATCAAAATATAACAAGACTACACGCTTGCATCGAAAATAATGGTAGTCACTTCGAACAAATGCTCCAATAAAAAAATTAACATAAACTACATGTCCGCATTTTCATTTATTATTTATTGGTAAAATTCTCACAATGTCATTCATTTACACATCAATATTACCTACATATCAATATTTAATAAAATCTGTAGAAGAGTATGCCCGTCGGCATTCAACAAGTTTTTCGACAAGTGTGTCGAAAAGCGTCTTCTCTCTTTCCTACACACTAAATATTAATGGTTAAAAATGAGACGACTGATGCTTGTAAGCGCGCCAATACGTAAAAACAACGAAACTCGAATAAGAATTGCCAGGTGGGTTTTTTAATCGCTTTAATCTGACTTTAAACAATAATTAAACACGTAAAAATTATTTAATATAATATTACAGTACAGTACTTTGAACCTTCGCAATAAATTTATTTGATTTTAAGTTTAGTTTGTAGAACTCCATTTCAATTTAGAGATTTTTTTATTTTAACAGTCTTATTAAAAAATTTATAAAAACAGTGTGTTTATAAACAAGTTCTGCTAGTTGTAATTATTATTACGCGTGACAGCTGTTTCACCTTCTGACGGCATTATCAAACTTTGGTAAAGCCACTTACAGACGACGTAAGTGATAACTTTCTTTTTTTATTATTCTGGCTTTATTGATTTCCGAGTAAATTGTCGTAAATTATTATTTGCTAATCCCAATATTATTTGCTAATGCTAATAATTAAGTGAAATTTTAAACAATGCAATAATAGGATTATTGCATTGTTAATTTCACTTAATGTCGTTGGTATTTCCAACTGATGACTCAGGGGTTTATTTCCCTGAATAATTAAGTATTTTGGGGTCTAATTATTATGCATTTCATTACATCCGATAATTTAAACAATTTTTATGTTGAATTGGGGTAAGTTTTATGGCTAAGGGAAGGAGTGGAAGGTGAGGAAGTACCTGGATATTCAGATCTGGTCACCAAATACGGCTAGTCATTTCAAGCAACGTTTAAATTCTAAACCTGGATATTCAGATCTGGTCACCAAATACGGCTAGTCATTTCAAGCAACGTTTAAATTCTGAACCTGGATATTCAGATCTGGTCACCAAATACGGCTAGTCATTTCAAGTAACGTTTAAATTCTAAACCTGGATATTCAGATCTGGTCACCAAATACGGCTAGTCATTTCAAGCAACGTTTAAATTCTGAACCTGGATATTCAGATCTGGTCACCAAATACGGCTAGTCATTTCAAGCAACGTTTAAATTCTAAACCTGGATATTCAGATCTGGTCACCAAATACGGCTAGTCATTTCAAGCAACGTTTAAATTCTGAACCTGGATATTCAGATCTGGTCACCAAATACGGCTAGTCATTTCAAGCAACGTTTAAATTCTAAACCTGGATATTCAGATCTGGTCACCAAATACGGCTAGTCATTTCAAGCAACGTTTAAATTCTGAACCTGGATATTCAGATCTGGTCACCAAATACGGCTAGTCATTTCAAGCAACGTTTAAATTCTGAATTAATTAATCAATTACGAAAAAGCGTGGGGTTAAGAATATTTTTTTTAAATTATAGTTGTAATTTATTGTCGATTTTTTAAAAAAATTGCGATATTTTAAATAAAATTTAATAATTATTGTTTAAATAAATTAGCAATCTGGCAGCATTCATTTGCAGGTGGTCAATCCAATGCAGTCATGACGTTTGTGTGAGTGCTTTCCTTTGTCTCAGTGTGTTGCGCAGCAGTTTTATATGAACCGTTTTTTGATTCATCGGGATTGTTTTTAAAACTATACATTCTTTGTACCTTCAAATTAGTGGAAATAAACTTAAGTGTGTCAAGCTGCTCGTTATATTCCGGTAATTCTGGAAGGCTTTTAACATAAGCAATAATATTCATAAATCACATTCCGCGAAGTTGTAAATAACTAAATTTATTAAAAAATATACGTTGTAGGATAGCCTAGCAAGTAACATTTTGACAGAGCACTTACGGTGATTTAAAAAACAACGGCGCTGTTCAAATAATCCAATTATTATTATTGATAAGTACCTAAGTGAGGAAAATTGTTTTTAAAAGTGCTCAGAATTATTGGACTTCGATTATAAATTCAGGAAATCTACTAATTAGTTTCTTAGTTTCAAAATTAGACTATTTAATACGTGAAACGCGTAAGAGGTGAAACCAAAGCATTCCAGAGGTGAAACAATTTAGATACAAAAATAAAACTGATGTGTACAATACAAGAAGACAATCAGTGATTCGCATACGAAAAATGTGAATAATCATTATTGTTAAATAAAATATTTCTTTTCTGGTACTGGATTATGTAATACGGGCTTCGTTCGCAGCAACACGCGAGAGTTGCGATGTTGCTTTCAAATTTTGACAAAGGATAAAACAGTGGTGACATGTGGTGAAAATATGTTTAATTAATTTTTTATTAAAAAAAAACGTTACCGGACAGCAAAGTGCACATAACATTTTTTACTCCAAATGTGCTAAGGAATAGCTGGTTAAAGTTTGTCGGGTTAGTGCCGATACACCCTGTATAGATGTCACCTGTAACAGGTAAAAACATGCTTTAAAACAAACAAACAAAACAGCAATCTATTGGACTTACAGGGAACATGCGCTATTGCTTCTCAGACACAGGCAGACTGAGAAATTCAAGTAGATAACAAGCGGTACACTGTATATTTTATTATGTTAAATTTATTGGAAATTTAAGTGAAGTGTGTCCATGACATGTAGTGTTAGTTATTTAGGATGCTTCGAATGTTCGTTCGTTTTTTTTCAGTCAACCGCATTACAAATCTTTTTAACAGTCAATTCAGATTATTTGGGGTGATGTAAGTTGTGTGTTTGTGTTAGAGATATATTGAATAAGTGTGAGGCCAGGTAAGATTGATGTTTATATGCGAAAGTTGATTTGATTTGGGTACTCGAAAGTGAGTTATGTGGAGAGGTGATGTTTTGGAAAAGTTTTTATAGATGATTTTAATTCTGTCATTTATTTTTAATTTGGCATCTCCAATAGGGGTATGTTGTAAGGCTGAAGGTCGTGGGGAGGGGAAGGAGATGGGGAAAGGGTAGATGGGAGAGCCATTTAAGAGGAAGCTACAAGACAAAATGTGTATATTCTTGACATACTTTATATTGTAGGTAATAGGCATTAAAATCGCTTGACAAACGGAGTCTAGAAACGTTCGATTTGAAGCACAAAACTGTTTTTTATTTATTTTTTAAATAATTATATAAGAAAGCAAAAAAGTTAATCAAGTGAAACTGTCGCTGATAATCTTAGTTATAATACTGTATTTTTTAAAAGTTATTTCTTTTACGCGTTCATACATTTCTATTGAAAAAATATTTTTTTAGTAGTTTATATTGATATTTTTTATTCGGTAATCTATTTTTTTACTTGTATTCTACTCAAGCGAAACGATATAAAAACCTTCAATTTATCTAAAGCATATTTTTGGTATTCATAATGTACACCAATTCGTTATAATGATTAATCAAAATAGTGATTTGGCTTTAAGCTTCGCCTGAAGCCATTTCAAGCTATGTTTTAATTATGACACGTGATCTTACACCAGGGCGATACTGAGAGTATCTTCCTCTCTGGAACATGCCGTAAATATACCTTATATTTTAAACCATTACATTTTGAAATAACACAAATCAATAAAAAAAAATCTTGCTTACGCCGATATTTGAACCCGCGACCTTTGGATTGCTAGTGCAGGGCCACACACCTTGACCATATAACGTATCTAAATGTAAAAATTGTGCTGAACACATTAGTTACTTAAATAATAAAATTACAGAACTAAAACTAAACTATATCCATAATGGAATACGGCATTATTGCCTGGGGCTATGCCAGTAAAAAATACATATACACACTATATAAAGCTCAGAAAACCTTAATAAAAGTAATACTTAAAGTACCAATACTAACACCCACTTCAACCATATTCCAAAAATTCCCGTTTGAAGATTCAAAAATTATATTCAAAACAAATACTAAGGACGGGTTGTTTCGGAGAATTTGAACAATTCATCAAATTTCAACGTTCATTTCCGGGTTCTGTGAAAGTCCTGTGCAAGTTCTGTTATTATATCATTATAGGCTAGGCTTGACAAAACTGAAATTAAAACAGAACTTGAAAAAATCTTTCACAGAACTGGAAAATGAACGTTGAAATTTGATGAATTGTTCAAATTCTCCGAAACAACCCGTCCTTACTTTCCTTTAGAAGAACATATACACTTTTAAAACTTCACAAATTTCTCACAATACTAGAACAAGACATGCACACCAACTACTAATACCAAAAACCAACACATCCTTTGGACAAAAACACTACAGATTCCAGGCTATAAAACTATACAATTCACTTCAAACACTATATAAAACATCTAATCTTACAGAATACAATAAAACACACATGGAACTGGCTACAATCATTTTTAATATTTAATTTTGTTATATTTCGCATTTGTTTTTGTTAAAACTATGTAAAAATCGATATTATATTTTTATTGTTTCTATGTAACTAATCTCCACTGTATTGTTTTACTATTATAAAACTTTACAATTGAAAAATTCTTCCACAACACAGGTGAACTCCTAGCGTAGAGGACAATGTACTTTACCTTTGTAATACTAATTTATTAAAAAATAAATTAAATAAAAATACTTTTTCAAAACCATCAGGAATGTCCCTAATAAAAATAAAAAAGATTTTATCGTGATCTACGTGGCTCTTTGCCAATCACTGTTAGAATTTGATAATATCGGACGGGGCAGTACCTATAAATGACAATATTCTAAATTAACTAATTAAAACTTAACTAGTATTGATGAAGTCTTTAACAATCTTAACACATTCTTTGCGGGAAACGAGAAAACTCGTCATACACCTTTTTACAGTAAGACGCGGGAGACGAGTTTACTCGTTTTGTTGCGCAAAGCGGAAAAGGTTCTAAATGGGTGCAGGGTCATGTGTTTTCTATTGTCGGCGGTACCCGATCTATCTACCTGTAAAAATAATAAAATCGTTGTCGCGTATGTTCCGCTCACAAACTACGCAGTGAAACGCGGTACATGTGCAAGTTTTGCAATGTGCCCCTGCATAAAGGAAAGTGTTTCGAATGCTATCACACATTGAAGCACTATTAGGTTATAGTTTTTTTTATATGTATTGAAAATTTCTAAATAATCTTTTTATGAATAAATTTCGATTGTAAAATACTGTTTTTTCTATGATTCCCAAGGAAGTAGAAAGTTTTTGTTCATAAATGGAATTACACATACATTGCTAATTAAATGAATAGAGACATCTTTTTAAAGTAAAACACTGAAAGTTTCATCGAAAAATATCAAATAGATCATAAGATATGAATATTTTGCGGAAAGTCTAATTTAAAAAAAAACCCGCGCTTCGCCCCCAATTTGGCGGTAAAATGCCCGACCACATAGTGTTAACATCAAGTCAATTGAACAGCTCTATTCTAAAACAATACTCATTTACATTCATATATACAAAACACAAGAAATAACAACTACCACGTATATTAGAAACAATAGAACTCAAAGTCAAAACCACATCCAACGAGCAACTACAAACATAACATTAGGACAAAAAAGTTATTTTACTATGGTACTAAACTCTTCAATAAAATCCCACTATCATTCAAAACTCACAACAATATTATTATATTTAACACTATATGGTCGGGCATTTTACCGCCAAAATGGGAGCGAAGCGCGGGTGTTTTTTTTTAATTTTAGCGCCAAAATTAGACTTTCCGCAAAATATTCATATCTTATGATCTATTTGATATTTTTTGATGAAACTTTCAGTGTTTTACTTTAAAAATATGTCTCTATTTATTTACTTAGCAATGTATGTGCAATTCCTTTTTTTTTTAACGAAAACTTTCTACTTTCTTGGGAATCATAGAAAAAACAGTATTTCACAATCGAAATAACATATCGAAATTTATTCATACAAAATTACAAGATTATTTAGAAATTTTCAATACATATAAAAAAAACTATAACCTAATAGTGTGTGATTCAATGTGTGATAGCGTTCGAAACATTTTCCTTTATGCAGGGGCACATTGCAAAACTTGCACATGTACCGCGTTTCACTGCGTAGTTTATGAGCGGAACATACGCGACAACGATTTTATTATTTTTACAGGTAGATAGATCGGGTACCGCCGACAATAGAAAACACATGACCCCGCACCCATTTAGGACCCCTTGTTTACAAGTTTCCCGCTCCTTACCGCTTTGCGCAACAAAACGAGTAAACTCGTCTCCCGCGTCTTACTGTAAAAAGGCGTATGGCGAGTTTTCTCGTTTCCCGCAAAGAATGTGTTAAATATAAATAAAAAGCTGGTTAAAAGCATAGGGAGATCAGAAATAGAAAATATACTGTCACCAAATAATACAGACTAGAACCGAAACCACACATCTGCGTTAAAAAAACAACAAAAGATATATTAATATTTTTTTTAATAGATAAAGATCGGTCTTTTAATAAATCCTCGGGTATAAATTTGCTGCATAGAAATGGGATAGGTTTGCGTTTGAACAATCTAGAACAAGGCTGCCCAACCCCAGGCCCGCGGGCCACATTGTGGCCCGCGAACGAATTATAAGTGGCCCGCGTGAACCATTTTCAAAAAACCCGCCAATTTGAAAAAGTGTCGCGGGCCCGCGGTAAAACAAACAATGCAGCTTGCGCGCGGTCACCAGTGTTGCCAACGAAGGTGATTTATCGCTATTTAGGCTACTCAGAACGAGAATCAGCGACGAAAAAATCTAACCTCTTTACTTTTTAAACAAAAATACACCGGTTTTTGATATAATATTTTTTGCGTCCGAAATGGAATCTTGTAGCCACCCCCCCCCCCATGGAATTCGAAAAATTGTTGTGGGGAATCACATATGATGTTTTTGGGTGTGCGGAATTTTTCTCAGCGAAGTTCCGTAACAACCCCCCCTCCCATGGATTTCAAATATTTTGTGGGGAGCACTCATTTTGAATTATTTTCGTGGAGAATTATGTTTTATAAAATTTCTCTAACAACCCCCCCCCCATGGAAATAGGAACTGTAAGTATTCAGTGGCCCGCCAGTGATTTTTAAATCGTCAATTTGGCCCAACTGTTAAAAAGGTTGGGCAGCCTTGATCTAGAAGCTCTGGAAGTAAAAAAATCCCAAAAAATAAATAAAACCAATTTAGTTTGTCAAGCGATTTTAATGCCTATTACCTACAATATAAGGTATACTAAGAATTTACACATTTTTGGCTTGTAGCTTCCTCTTAACACTTCCACCCCGGACCGGGGTTATAATTCTACACTAACTAGAGTTTTAAGCTGTATCTAGATGGTTTTTTACACCATATAACAAATAATTTAGGTAATCTTAGAAAAACTATTCAGCTATCGATCTGCATTTAAAAAATTTATATCGCATTACTACTTTTTAAGATATTAAATAAATTACATCTAAATCTGATAGAATATTTTTTACGGGGCGGGACTTTATAAACGTTTCCACGAACTGGACGAAGATCCTGCCGAAGCCGGTAGCCGAAAGATAAATTTTGCATTGTAATAAAAAGGGCTACACCGTTATAATTGAGTCACGCTAGTATTCTTATTATCACTTTACCATTTTGCTTTACCTAATGATTGACCGGAATTGAAATGGGAGAGGCGGTAACTGGACAATTTTTAAGGGATAGTAAGTAATTTCTTAGTTATTAATGAAAAGGACTTAATCCGAATCGGTGACACAGCGCTTCTCATATGTCCTTTTGAAATACTAAGATATTCACTTGGCGGTCCCAGACCATTTCGTCTGGGTAACATCCGGCGCAGGTGTCCTTATACATTCTATGAGCAACACATTTTAGGAACACAATTAAAATTGCATCCGTCTCTGTTTGTCGTATGAAATACAAATAGACCAGAAAGAGACAATTATTTTTTTAAATTTGTTGGAATTTGGAAGATAGAACTTGCTCAAAAGTTTAAAGTACAGTATGATTGAAGACTGCAGCGAATAAATAGTGTTTTCGGTTATTGCTAACTTGTGTTTTGGTGTTAAATAATTCTCTTTGGGAACGGACCAGTTTCACAGTGCTACGGGCGTCTTCAGATTGGTAAGTACATTTATCTTATGCAATGGCGTATAAAAGTATATGTTTCAGGGGTGTTAACTAACTAACTAACCATCACGCCGTTTCCCCGCAGGGGTAGGCAGAGAGGACGGACCGCCAAACAACTCGGTCTTGGCACACACTCTTTGCCTCATTCACATTCATACATCGTCTCATACATACTCTTCTATTTTTCTGACTCTTGACATGACCCGACTCAAGTATCTGATTCACTTGATCGTGCCATGTCTTCCTCGGGCGTCCCCTACTTCTTACACCATTCACACTTGCGTCATATATTCTCCTTACGCTCCTTTCTTCATTCATTCGCTCTACATGCCCAAACCATCTGAGGGTCCCTTTCTTAATTTTACTCATTACGCTCACATCAGCCTTGCATTCTTTGCGGATATCCACATTACTCACACGATCATACATGGTTTTACCACACGTACGCCTCAGGGATCTCATCTCTACAGCATTCAGCCTACTTTCATCCTTCCTCTGCCAGTTCCATGCTTCACTGCCATACATCAGGGTAGGTACCAGCACTCCATTGTGGACTGCCAGCTTTGCTTCTTTGGACAGCTTTTTGTTGGCGCCTACGGCATTTAACCCACCATTTATGGAGTTACCTGCATTCACCCTTCTTTCAATATCCCTATCAGCCTTCCCATCTCTCGTAAACATACTTCCCAAATACACAAACTCATCCACTTGCTCCAAGTATTCATCATTCACAACTATATTGCACACTGTTTTCATACTCTCTCTTTCAAATACCATGACTTTGGACTTACTTACATTCATAAACATTATTTATTCTCCACAATATTAAAATATTGCATTTTAATAGTTTGCTTTTATTGATGGTATCAGTGTCAAAATTTCTCGGTGTATTATTATTATAACTGCATATTATTGCAGCTTGTTTTTGCGCTTTTACTCAAAATGTTCATTTGGTTCCCATATTCTTTTATTTTATGATAAAAATTATTATATTAATTCTAAATTTATTTTCATGTAAACATTATGTATTCCATTGCTCAAACCATACAATTTATAGAATAATCGTACTACTAGTAGTACTAATAGTACCTACTAGTTTTTCACGCATTAGAATATGACCATATGATTTAAATAGCGCCGTTTTTGTGAAAATTCACCTCAAGAAGCGTTAAATTTAGTCTTACATTAATTATAATTAACAAAAAGGTATCATTTAATTCTTTTCTTTATGTGAAATAATAATTTCAAGATGTTTTTGTTATTTATTTTATTTTATCTTCGTTATTTGATAGATCATTAAAAACATAAAAATGTAAACACATAATCAACGGAAGGCACCCATGGTTATTTTTTGGATGCATAAATTTTCGATTTGAGATATTTTGAGAATATCAATCTCAGATGGGAAGGCTGATAGAGATATTGAAAGATGGGTAAATGCAGGTAACTCCATTAATGGAGGACTGAATTCCGTTGGCGCCAACAAAAAGCTGTCTAAAGAAGCGAAGCTAGTAGTCCACAGTGGAATGCTTGTACCTACCCTGATGTATGGCAGTGAGGCATGGAACTGGCAGATGATGATGATGAAAGTAGACTGAATGCTGTTGATATGAGATCCCTGAGGAGTATGTGTGGTAAAACCATATTTGATCGTATGAGAAATGTGGAAATCTGCAAAGAATGCAAGGCTGATGTAAGTGCAATGAGTAAAATTACAATATGCCCATGCTATTGATTATATTACGACTGGCAATTTAATGTTATTTTTCTTGGAAGCCTCGAACCAGGTGAAGGTAGTTATAATGTGTTGATTGTTTTGAGAAAGGAATTGTGGAGCGGGAAAACGAAAAATTAAAAACAATCATTGATTATAAATTTTATGAATAAAAGTGTTGTTTTCTAATACACTACACATATATTAATAGTAGGGGCAGGTAGGTAGGTACTTACGACTTTTAGAAAACCTATTTTGGATAAAACGAGTAATCGCTCTAAGGAGAAAATTTAGTTTTTTGTGCTCGCTATAACCAAGTTTGACTGTATATATATATTCATATATCGTCTCATATATATATATATATATGAGACGATATATGAATGTGAATGAGGCAAAGAGTGTGTACCAAGACCGAGTTTTTGGCGGTCTGTCCTCTCTGCCTAGGTACCCCTGCGGGAAACGACGTGATGATTAGATATTTAGTTAGTTATTATTGAAAAGTAAGTGGGTTGATGCTACATAATTACTTTTTTCTGATTACAGATTGCAGGCTCTGATTGCAGATTCAGTTACGATATCAAGTTTACCTACTTACTTTTTAAATTTACACAATTCTAAAAAAATGCCCAAAAAATTTTTAAACGCTGAGCAGGTGCGAGCGTTATTAGAGAAAGACTCTGGTAGTGATGAGTCAAACAGTGATTTTGAATTTGAAAACATTCAAAACACATCGGACATTGAAGATCATGTTTCTTTTGAAAGTTCTTCTGAAAGTGAATCCGACACCTCTGACGAAGATGCCGAAAAGATTACTGATGAAACGGAAGAAAAATCTTTTACTTCCAAATCTGGATTTAAGTGGAGTTCCGTTCCTCCGACACAATCCCGTAGTAGGCAACACAATATTGTTTACTCTCGTCCTGGCCTGACAAATGAAAGCAAAAATATTTCATCTATTGGAGACGCATTTTCATTGTTTATTACTGACGATATTCTCAAAGAAATAGTTACTGAAACCCAACGTTTTTGTGTGAGGGAAAACAAGGGCACAGCCGATGATGCATCAATTTCTACGGATGAAATTAAATCCTTTATCGGCATATTGCTTGCTGCTGGGAGAAACCGTTGCAGAAAGATGCAGTTGAAAGAGTTGTGGACAACGAATGATCTATTTAGGCAATTTTTTTATACAGCAGCTATGTCTAGAGATAGATTTGCATTCTTATTTAGTACTCTACGATTTGATGATAGAGTGACTAGGCACGAAAGAATCGCACAAAGTGGGACAAAACTGGAGGCGATAAAATCAATTTATGAAAATTTTAACGCAGCTTGCACTAGAAATTACTCCCCGGATTCCCACATCACCGTAGACGAACGTTTGGCGACGTACCGGGGATCATGTCCTTTCCGTGTATACATGAAAAGCAAACCTGGACGATACGGAATTAAAATATGGGTGGCAGCTGATGCCAAAACAGCCTATATTTTAAATACTCAAGTATACACGGGCAAAATTGGCAATGCCCGAGAAGTAAATCAGGGGTTACGAGTCGTAACTGACTTAGTAGCACCATATTACGGTTCTGGAAGAGGTGTTACGACAGACAACTTTTTCACGTCAATACCTCTTGCCAATAAATTATTGGATAATAATTTGACGCTGACTGGTACATTGAGGTCGAATAAAAGAGAAATTCCAAAAGAATTTTTACCTTCTCCGCAAAGGGAATTACATACAAGCCTTTTTGGTTTTACCGATGCACTTACAATTGTTTCTTATGTGCCGAAAAAGAAGAGTGCAGTGGCTCTTCTTTCAACCGAATTCCACGACGACAAAATTTCATCAGCGTCAGAGTCAAAAAAGCCAGATATAATATTACATTACAACTCAACAAAGGGGGCTGTAGACACCGGGGACAAAATGACAAGGGAATATTCCTGCGTTAGGTCGACAAGAAGGTGGCCATTTCGTATTTTCATGGAGATTTTAGATATGGCTGCCTTGAATGCTTATGTTATTTGGATCACTAAATATCCAGAATGGCATTCAAATGACCGAAG
The DNA here is from genome assembly GCF_061612785.1 of Hesperophylax consimilis. Lineage (NCBI taxonomy): Eukaryota > Metazoa > Arthropoda > Insecta > Trichoptera > Limnephilidae > Hesperophylax > Hesperophylax consimilis. The sequence goes on along the minus strand of NC_142855.1, from coordinate 18,204,876 downwards.
CAGACGAAAAATCTTTATCAGGGAGTTGGCCATGGACTTAGTGAAAAACAACATTAAAAGTAGAAAAGAAAGCGGTGTAAAATTTCACAAAGCGCAGCAATACGGCTTCGAATTATTTGAAAAAGTTATGCCGAGCACAAGCGACGATATTGTATTAAATGAAGTACAAGTTTTACCTACCAAGGCAATACGAAGACGGTGTTATCTTTGCCCGCGCAACATTGATAGAAAAACTAAGCTGTGTTGTTATACTTGCAGGAAATCTATTTGTGTTCTGCACAGGGTCCAAGAAAATTTTTGTACTAACTGTAAAACTATCAAGGACAATGCCAATAATGAATGTTGTTAAAATAATAAAAGTTGCTTAGGACGGATCTTTTGACAGATTTTAAACAATTCATCAAATTTTGATGTTAATTTTCAGGTTCTGCGAAAGTTCTATTCAAGTTCCGATATTATTTCAGTTCTGTGAAGTACCTGGCCTATACTGATATCATAACAGAACTTGAATAGAAATTTCATAGAACTTTAAAATTAACAAACAATCTGTCATTTTTGTAATAAGCATATCCGACCTTTAGAAATTTCTTCTATTATTCACTTTTTCTAGTATTTTTGCTGTTTCTTTTCAAGTCATCACTATACTAATGGTGCCATGATCTGCAATTTTAGGTTTGTCTAGTATTTTAGAATTTGTTCACGTTCATTTGATTACACAAACTCAATTAGTGTACTGGTTGTTTGTGTTATCTTGGTGTATTCTCAGTCGAATTGTTTCATTTTTAAAATGATCACGTTGGAAAATATTTTGCATAAAAATCCGTTTTGTTTATTTCATATTAATATTATAGTTTTTAATAATAAATTACGTGTATTTTAAATAATTAAAGCATTCATGATAGTGCATGTAGTCACTTACTAACATTTGGTAAATGAACAACATATTTTTCTATAAGAAAACAAACATTTTTCGACCATATCTTTTGTGCTTTTAATCATTTCTCTGTTTATCACTTTTTTATAAGAAGTCCCTCTACTGTTTTAGACGTGGTGCACTTTTCTCATTTTCCATTTAAATTTATGTATAAAGGTTTCAATTGCTCAAAGCATAGTGGTCATTTGGAAATTGTTAATTTATGCGATTGTTTATTGATAACTTGATATCAATTTTACAATGTTTTCCAGAACATCTAGTTCACTTTTGCAGTCTTGTGCAATAAGTATATATCCAGGAGTCATTACGCTATAATATCTTACAAGTGAAATGTTGTCAAAAACCGGACATAATATCCAATAGTTACTGTACCTTCTTATAACATTATATTTTATGTTTTTCCATCAAATTACGCAAAAATTGTGTTGTTAACGTCAGCTTGTTTTTGTTTTGTCTTCTTTTATAAATATGATCCCAATTTTAGATTAGATTATTTCTTGGTAATCACTTTGCATTTCATTTTTTCATACAATTTATTCTGGAGTATATTTATTCGATTTACCAATAAATTAAAGTTTGGGATATGTATGTACCAAAATTAATAGCTGACAGAATTATTCGCTATTTAATAATGCTGATTTTATTCCATGTTGTTTGGGTTTAACTTTCATCGTGTTGTGTGTGTTTTTCTAAATTGTGAATTTTTATTTAAAAAGTTATTGTCTTCTAGCTAGGTTATAATTTTCGTTTATTTCATCTTCAATTTTGGGAACTCGTGCCGTGTGTATATGTTACATTCCACTTGCTCAAGAAAAAAAATTCTTTGTAATAATACGATAAAGAGTAAATATCTTACATTTCAAGTTGTGATTTTCATCACGCGATTTGTGTATAATATGTAAATATAACGATCGTCCAGTTGATTAGTCAGACATCTCCGAAGAATCGGAATTTGAGTTGAGTATACAGTTATATGTAAAATGAAAAAACAAACAAAATATATGTTTTCTGGGTTATTTGTAGAAAATTTAAAAATGTCGTACTAATGTACCGAACCGTTATACTTCCCGGTGTTATTTTTTTATAGCATATTTAATTTATAAAATACAGACACATGTAAATAATATTTGGTTTATGGCGAGCATTCGAACATTGCTTTCCTCATTATCTCAAAACTTTGTATTTAGAGATGTCTGACTAATCAACTGGATGATCGACATGTCTTGTTTACCAGTAATAGGTATGTTCATTATACTATATGTGTAATAATTTTTGCTAATATCTAATGTTTGTTTCATAAAACTCATTTATTATAAAGTAGGTACCTACCTTATGTGTTTCCAAAATGTTGAGGTGTATTTTTGTAAAAATATAATATTTTGAGGTGTGTTTTTTGTCTTTTTGTAAATTTCTTCATTTTACTACGATATTATGTGTGTAAGATATTTTAAAATTATATTAAAATTATGTTTTATATTACGAATGTCTTTTTCTATTTTCTATTATAATTTTGCAATTTTCAGTTTATTTAATCAATCCCTATAAATGGTCACCATAAAAGAGATAGCCTCCTAGTATGATGACGTTTCTATTCTAAATGGTGGTTTTTGTTCAGGGCAATACTGAACGCATTTCCCATCCTTGGCCGTGCGGAAAATATATTATATTAAATGCATTATATTTTATGAATTATTTATGAAATATCACATAATTATTGAATTAATTTGCGCTTGCTGGGATTTTGAACCCGCGACCCAGAATCTCAACCATTTGACCATGGGGGCCGTCATTACTAAGAAAAAGAGAGAAATTCTCCGGTTTCTCATATGTATCCTATTACGAGTTTATAAATACCGTTTCCAGATCTCTCATAAATATTGTTTATCAAAAACGGGGAATTCTCAGGCTACAATAAAAAAATATTTATTTCAAGATTGGATTTCAATACTTTAAAAATACCTTATTTTTAACAATTTGAAGTTATTAAAAATACCTTATTTTTTACAATTTTATTTGATAAAACATTACAAAACAAAACCATTCACCGTTAAAAATGTAAAACATACCTACATAAATGGATCAGTGAAAAACTATAAACTCAATATATACCTATTCAAGCAAACGCATCATTTATGATTACAGGTTAACTGCGGCACGATGCTAGATGATACTCTAAATGAAATTATAATAAAAACAATCAGAAATAAGATATTAATTATTTTTTTTTTTGTAAACTAATGTTTAAGACAAGAATTTTTTTTCATAGCACAAAGGGTAACATTTATTTATAAGCAATAATTATTAGCTTGAAACACTCATCCACATTGAAAAATCTCCCGAGAAAAGATACATAATAATAATAAGAATAATTGTAGAAATAAAATAATTTAATACCTACATTAAATATCAACATACAACATTTGTTTCAAAATATTTAACATCCGTACCTAGTTTAGTAGTACGTAGTAGTTTTCATAAACTATAAAAGTAAAAAATACATATCCATCATTTACAGACCACCCTATGCAAGAAACTAGCCACCCACGTCGACGCTTAATCGCCAATCGGCAGTCGAGATTCGGAAACGAGGCGCGATGCTTGCTACGTACCCGCCTTCTCCGTTTTCTTTGAAAACATATGCGTTATGGTCTAAATTCATTAGAACATTAATTATGACTTTATTTATGAAACGATTTTGATAATGACTACTGCAATATGTAATATATACTTCCCTCTAATTATAACCAAAACAAATTTCATCGAATTATGTCATTAACACCTTTTAATAAGCAAAACAAATTGGGGGACTGAGTGACCCCGCTTCGGATCCAATGTGATTTTTTTCTTTCCGGGACGAAAGGGTTAATCAAGATGGCTGCAAGGCAATTGCCAATATCCTCCAAATCAATTGAATGAAAAAGTATGAAATTGTTGTTCACATTAGCCTATAAACTATGTAACTTTAATTAACAATCTCTATTACGCAAGATTATGATAAGAATCGACAAAAGGTTTGATAGAAAAACATTTATATATAATGTAAACATTCCATTAAACTGAGTTTAAATTTTGACACTGATTGGCAGCGGTAAACATCGATAGAATTATACTTATTACCAAGTCTGTGTAATCTTTGAATAGGCGAGTTTACTAAATAATTTTTAGCAGATTTTGGAACATTAATCAGTCGAGTGTTCCGTGTAGGTACTCGCATGCTCTGTCCGTGGTGTTTGAAAGAGAGAGTACGAACACATTGTGCAGTATATTTATGAATGAGGAATGCTTGGAGCAGGTGGATGAGTTTGTTTATTTGGGGAATATGTTTACGAGAGATGGTAAGGCTGATAGAGATATTGAAAAACGTGTAAACTTAGGACTGAATGCGGTTATTGCCAACTAAACAATATCCTTGTGAATTGTAAAAACCAAGAAGAGAAAATAGCGATCCACACTGGAATGCTGGTACCAACTCTGATGTATGGAACTGGCAGATATAGCATGAATGTGTACTATACTGTAAGCCATGTGACCGTATTTTAAATAATGTGGAAATCCAGGAAGAATTCAAGGTAAAGAGGAAGCTACAAGCCAAAAATGTGTATATTCTTGGTATACCTTATATTGTAGGTAATTGGCATTAAAATAGCTTGACAAACGGAGTCTAGAAACGTTCGATTTCAAGCAAAAAACTGGTTTTTACTTATTTTGTAAATAATTTTATAAAAAAACAAAAAAGTTAATCAAGTGAAAATGTCACAGATAATCTTAGCTATAAAACTTTTTTTTTTTTTTTATAGTGAATACCTCACTAGAGTCCCAACTGCTCCCGTCTGGAGCCAGTGAGACTATGGCATCCCCAATTGGGGGATGTTGTGAGGCTGAAGGTAAGTGGGGAAAGGAAAGAGGAAGGTGAGGAAGTACCTGGCTATTCAGATCTAGTCACTAAACACGGCTAAAAGCCATTTGGAGCAACGTTTCAATTCTGAATGGTGGTCTTACACCAGGGCGATACTGGTAGTATCTTCCACTCTGGAACGTGCCGCAAATATACTATATATTATTTTAATTAATTAATTGTGAAATAACACAAATTAATCAAAATAAAATTTATTTGCGCACGCCGGGTTCGAACCCGCGACCTTCGGAATGGCAGTCCAATGCGTTACCACTGGACTATGCCGGCCGTCAATTGTATTTTTAAAAAGTTGTTTCCTTAAGCGTTCATACATTTCTATTCAAAAAATATTTTTTGTAGTAGTTTGCATTTATATTTTTTAATGAGTAATTTATTTATTTATTTGTATTCTACTCAAGCGAAGCGATAGGAAAACCTTCAATTTATCTAAAGCATATTTTTTGTTATTCATAATGTACACCAATTTGTTATAAAGATTAATCAAAATAGTGAATTGGCATTAAGCTTCGCCTTAATGAATAGGATTAGGAAAGGGACGCTTAGATGGTTTGGGACTATAAAAAGAATAAAAGGAGAACATTTGAAGCGTAATGATAGAAGAAATCGTAAACGCCAAAGTAGTGAGTGAATCACTATGTATGAATGTGAATTAAGCAAGGAGTGTGTGCCAAAACAGAGTGAACTTCAACAATTAATTTACACCACATGCGCCTCAGGATAACATAAAATATATCCTGAAAGCGACAGGAAAATAATTTGAATTTTTTTGTTATTGTTTCGTTAACTGTGTTTGTTTTTCTTATACATCCTAATTAGGTACTGATGCCACCGAACAGACAATCTATAGAAGTGCGATCTGTATTTACAAACCTATCGGCTCCTAGGCCTCAGACAGGTCAATGCTATTGATTCTCTTCAAGATTAATGTCGATATTTTCGTAAATGTTTGATCTATGTCAGCCAAAGTAAGGTAGAATTTAGCGTACTTCGGAAAACGGACACGCCCACGGTAGACTTCTATTTATCTATTCAGTGACTTGAATTACTCATTGTTATTAATCTTGGTTAGTCATACAACATTATTATTACGTATTGTTATTATCAAAGTTGTGATAAAAATAAACTGTACGAAATGGGAACATTTTGATTACCAGTTGGTTAATAACCATTATGGACATAGTAATTTTGCTTGATCCCTCGACAGTTGATCCCCCGACAGTTGACCCCCGATTAGTTTTCCCCCGATAGACAGTTGATCCACCGATAGTTGATCCCCCGGACAGTTAAACCCCCGGAAAGTTGACTCCCGGGACAGTTGATCCCCCACAGGTGATTCCTCTAAAATCGATGCCTCGACAGTCGATCCCCGATAGTTGATCCCCAGACAGTTGATATCCCGGATAGTTGATGCCTTGACAGTTGATCTCCTTCATTTGATCCCCCGACAGTTGATTCTCAGTCAGTTGCTTCCCCGATAGTTCATCCCCCGACAGTTTATCACCCGATAGTTGATTCTTAAACAGTTGATCCCCCGGATTTAATAATGACTTGGATTAAGGCGATGCGCTACATCGTGTAATATTTTAAATTGAGCTGCTATCAATAATAACCCTTATGTAGATGGCGATAAGGTTTAAATTCCCGCTTAACACCATCCGCCTGTTTAGATTTATGCAAGAAAAAAACATGTCCAAAAAGTGCCTTTTATTTTATTTTGTGGATGTTCAGGCATAAATATTTAATTTTTTTTCTATCATTTTATAAATAACTTAATTTGCCACATTATACAATAAAATCATAACCGAACATGGGTTCGTAAGTAGGAGATTTTGAACTTTAAAGCAGTTTTCATAGGCCTTATATATTATTTTTTTCTGGGCTTATAAAAAGACTTATGTAAAAAATACTCGATTATTTCAAAGGCCAAGATGTATTCTACTCGCAGTATTTAATTAAAGCATCTGAAACATTTCTAGGCGACCAAATTTTCAAACCAAAAACATATGATTTTGCATTACTACGTATGGCATCGCCTTAATAAATCCTTTTAAAATATTTTACATCCATTTTTTACTTCTTCTTCCCACGTGGATTTCGTAAAATTTGCCCAACATAACTGCTGCAGAGATAAGTTTCCAAAAAGCGATACAATTAACCTTAATGAATATCTCATTTCTGAAAACGAGACATTTTGGCACCCCGAAGCCCTCCGCGGGGAGAACAGGAATGAGTACCGAAAAACTACATAAATGATGTAATGTATGTACATACAGAAATGCTCGTCGATCGGCTCGCCCGTGAATACTAGCCTGCTGATGACGATACGAACAGGTCGCAACTGGTTTGCAGCACAGTTCATCAATTATTACAACAGCTGTTAAATCATTCATAATTGTTTTGTGTTAGAACAATTTTAAATAGCGTGAGACCATCTTAATAGGTCTTGCTACGAACGTCCACAGTTAACTCATGCCGAATATAAACAAAGACACGATGTGCCTAAACCAGAGGTTCCCAAACTTTTTTGCCCCGTAGACCACTTGCCAATTTTTTTTCCGTGGACCCCCTGCCTGCCGCATATTCAATTTTCCTAAACCTATTAACGTCCCATGTGATAATCATTTATTTTTTTCGTAAAAAGTTTCCCTTCCCTTGCCTGTCCAACAACCGGGTGGCGGTATAGTTGCTCTGGCTTTACATTGTGCAGACAGGGGTACCCTTGTGAGGTATTACACCAAATGAAAATGAAGCAGGATAAGCAACGGGAATTTCTTTCTGTAGCTGGCCCTACAGAACTGTTCTTTGTCAGTGCTTATTCCGGTCAGTTCTTCTTGTCACACCCTTGTGAGGTATTACACCAAATGAAAATGAAGCAGGATAAGCAACGGGAATTTCTTTCTGTATCTGGCCCTACAGAACTGTTCTTTGTCAGTGCTTATTCCGGTCAGTTCTTCTTGTCACATGTTTTCCGATTCTTCAACGTTCCATTTCGATAGTCAAAATGTCCTCAAACTTAGTTTTGAAGTCTGTGTAAAGTACATTCAAATTTTGAACGTCATTATTACCCTGGACGTTTTTCAAAAACAAGTTGGGGAACTAGGAAAATTCGCGGCTTCCAATGTGCAATGTTTTGGTTCAATATATTAATTCTGACGAGAAAAGGAACGCAGACTCTATTTATATACCTCAATTAACAACTTTACGAAATATAAAAATACAAATATCAAATAAGTAATTTCTCAGTCTATTATATTTGTGTTAGGTCTATTGTGTCATTTAAGGAACTCCTAAATGTTGACTTGAGGTAAATGGGGGTCCGCTCGTATGTACCCCCATTTAAATCTCGTGGACAGCCAAATATCTTTTCTCTACCCTACATAGACCCCCAGCAAGCGGATATCGACCCCTGGGGGTCCATATAGACCACTTTGGGAACCTCTGGTCTAAAGCATTGTTCTACAATTATGTAAATTTATTATCTGTTCGTGGCTTCAAATTATTTTTGTGAGTCAGCACACATCTCAATATGAATGATATGACAAAACTAGCAGATAAAAACCTGCTGCCCCGGTTTGAAAACATCAACGGTTATTTTTTTTAAAATATCAGATGGCGCCACTTCCGTTTGCAAAAGTTCTTAACTGTACAGTCATTAAGATAAAAATACTATCAGATAGTGGTGCAAACTCATATTACAAGGGTGTCTGCAAACGATGGACTTGGTAATCCAAGATATTTAAATAAATACGGTCAAAGAACCTTAGAATTACTATTCAATTTTACAAATTTACCTTATCATTCCCCCAAATATATAAAATTGGTAACTATTTTTCTGTATTGTAAATTTCACGTGTATTTTTTTTTAATTTTGTGACGGTACTTTCGCACGTAGAAAACTTACTGATAAAAAATATTGCTAATTTATTAAAAATAATTTTAAATTATTCGTTTTACTGTTAATTAAACGAATGAATTAACAGATTTCCCAACAAACCATCAGTAAAACACGAATGAGGATGGCGGAACACGTGTTGATAAAAATTCTAATATTATCAAATTTCGTTATTATATTCATCAGGAAAAGCGCAGCTGCGTGAACACGTTTTCTGATATTATTATTACAAATGGATTGCTGTAACTTTTTTAGTAGGATTTTAATAAATCAGCCACACTATTTTTTTCCGTGTATTTATGATCTATAGGTGTAAAAGATGTTGCCATTTTTTAACGATTGAGGCTGGCCGCATACATACGTTTTCCGTATTCGGACATCCGAATGCACGGAATCAGTAGAAAATACATTAACTGCCGCACACGTTCGTTTTAGTTTCGAACGGAACAAATTCCTTACGCACGTTCCGAATGCAAACCGGCGCGTTCGGAGAAACCGAATGGAAAAAACCTAATGACGTCATGTGGAACGCAGCTCTTGCATACATTTTGTTTGTGTCGACGCAAACGTTCGGAAATTTCCTGTCAGTAATTCAGTGTTGCCAACGGGTCTTGACCTAATATCGCCGTTTCTCACACATAAGGTAGCGTAAAGTAGCCGAATTTGCTGTTAGGTGGGACATGTTTAAAATTGATTTTTTTACGTGAAAATAAAAATTTCGTGGGGGGGTGGCTAGAGAATTTCAAAAAAATAAAATTTGTCCCCAGAAAATAAAAAAAAAATCATGGGGGGTGGCTAGAGAATTTCAAGAAAATATAAAATTTGTCCCCAGAAAAATAAATTTCATGGGGGGGGGGGGGTGGCTAGAGAATTTCGGGACATGTTTAAAATTGATGTTTTTGAAGTAGCTTAATTGGCGACCAGTCGCCTTTTAGATTTTTTCGGCGCCGATTCTCGCTCTGAGGAGCCTAAATGGCGATATATCGCCCTTGTTGGCAACACTGGTTCTGACGTTTATACATTCCGAATGAAGAAAAACGAACGTTTGCGCTAGTCTCACGGAATTCCGAATACGGAAAACGAATTCGGAAATCGAATACGGAAAACGTATGTATGCGGCCAGCCTAAGTACAGTCCTAAAACATTATTTCTTTACATGATGGCAACTATATCTGTAAATCTGTAGTTGTAGTTAAGAGGAAGCTACAAGCCAAAAATGTGTAAATTCTTAGTATACCTTATATTGTAGGTAATAGGCATTAAAATCGCTTGGCAAACGGAGTCTAGAAACGTTCGATTTCAAGCAAAAAACTGGTTTTTATTTATTTTGTAAATAATTTTATAAGAAAGCAAAAAAGTTAATCAAGTGAAACTGTCACAGATAATCTTAGCTATAATACTGCATTTTTTAAAGTTGTTTCCTTTACGCGTTGATACATTTCTATTGAAAAAAATATTTTTTTTTAGTAGTTTACATTTATATTTTTTTATTTAGTAATTGTTTTTTTCATTTCTATTCTACTCAAGCGAAGCGATAGAAAAACCTTCAATTTATCTAAAGCATATTTTTTGGTATTCATAATGTACACCAATTCGTTATAAAGATTAATCAAAATAGCGATTTGGCATTAAGCTTCGCCTTAAGGTTTTCCATATGGTTCCCGATATAGTTTCCATATTGAGCTGGATTGCTTTACAGTACAATGTTTCGTAACAGCGACTGTTCAGGCTAAATTCTAGTCATTGTCTATTTGCGAAAGAAATGGCTCCAAGATTAAACAGAACATTAAAGAACGTAAAGAAGAACAAACCTAAACTATTATTTTATCATGTTCTGTTATATCCGGTTGCTGAAAGATATTTTTTTGCAGAAAATTTATTTCATCTTACTGAAAACGTTTGTCATCTTACAGAAAACGTTTGTCATCTTACATAAAACGTTTGTCATTATACAGAAAACTTTTGTCATCTTACGGAAAACGTTTGTCATTTTACAGAAAACTTTTGTCATCTTACAGAAAACGTTTGTCATCTTACAGAAAACTTTTGTCATCTTACAGAAAACATTTGTCATCTTACAGAAAACGTTTGTCATCTTACAGAAAACATTTGTCATCTTACAGAAAACGTTTGTCATCTTACAGAAAACGTTTGCCATCTTACAGAAAACGTTTGTCATCTTACAAAAAAACATTTGTCATCTTACAGAAAATTTTGTCATCTTACTGAAAACATTTGTCATCTTACAGAAAACGTTTGTCATCTTACAGAAAACGTTTGTCATCTTACAGAAAACATTTGTCATCTTACAGAAAACGTTTGTCATCTTACAGAAAACGTTTGCCATCTTACAGAAAACGTTTGTCATCTTACAAAAAACATTTGTCATCTTACAGAAAATTTTGTCATCTTACTGAAAACATTTGTCATCTTACAGAAAACGTTTGTCATCTTACAGAAAACGTTTGTCATCTTACAAAAAACATTTGTCATCTTACAGAAAACATTTGTCATCTTACAGAAAACGTTTGTCATCTTACAGAAAAAAATTATGTCTGCCTTTTTCTTGTGCTAGTGAACCCCGCAATACTTCGCTATTGCTAATGTCTCTCTCATTCGTCTCTGACTTCTTCCACCATTCACTACTGTATACCACAATATTACTGTTAAAAAACTACATTACATCGACTTCAATTCAACTCCATATCTCATTCAGGGGCAGAGATATTACGTTATGTATTTCTCGGGCGTCCCCGACTTATTCTACCATTCAAACCACTGTCTGGACACTCCTGGCACTAATAAGAATAACCTCTGAGATTTTCAGTGATATCAGACGATTACTTTTCGAGTTTAAAACAAAAATTGTTTCCCTTTGATAGTTTTAGCGCTTTTCTCAACATGGTTAACATTTTCTAATATACTGTTCTGATTAAAGATATGCCGGCCAGCTCTCGCAGACCTTGGAGGCCATTGCGCAGGAGGGGGACGACCAAATGCCAGAAGCTGTAGTTGAAGACAGTCAAAAGCTCCTGACAGAAATTAAAGAAGAGGCTTCAACATATGGAGCAGACCAAAAGACAATTGGAGAAGAAGAACAAATGGCATTAGGTGATACGGAAGAAGAAGGAAATGGTGTACTTAACCAAGAAGGGGAGACATTCCCAGAAGTATTAAATAGTTTTAAAGATGTTAAAGATAAGGAACAAATTTTAAACAATGCCCTAGAGCAGTCACCGAATGTACAAGATGAGATACCTCAACTAGAATCAAACAAACACAATATAGAGCAAGTTGTACTTAACCGTGATGAAACTGTACCTGTAAATAGTAGTGATAGTATTGCCCAAGGTGTACTTAAACCTGAAAACTTGGCCAGGGAACCCGTCGTTATTAACGTCAATAATGATTTAGATATAGATAAGTATAGTCGAGAGTACTTAAGCGAAGATTTTGATGAATTCAATGGTAATTTGGATGATATTGATGATGGAAGACTTGATCCAAAAAAATGGATCGATCTCACACACGACATAGACGTTAATTACGATGAAAATGGGGTGTTTAGACCCAACGGAAATGAAGATGTTGAAACTGTTGTTCCTGATGATAGATTTAAGTATTTAACGGAGGATAGTCAAAGCGAACCAAAGAATGACGTGGATATTGTCAGTATTAAGAGTGACAAGAAGAGTGAAAAGATGCAAAGTCAGAACCAAGATGAAAACACTTGGAATTATTTCAAAGATGTCTCTTCTGATAGGACTATACCAAAACATTGGATTGATCTCTCACACGACATCGATGTCAACTACCCCAAACTTGACAGCGGCGTAGTTCTGGATGTTGAAGGTGTCAATGTTGACAAAAACATTTTCGACCAAAGCAAAGACTTTGAAGATATCGAGGTAGAACCCGCGACGAATCAAGGAGAATTCGAAGGGTATGCCGAAGAGTTTTCAGGATACAGGAAGGAAAGCCAAGGAAGCGAATCGGACGAAAGACTAGAAACTTTAGAAAAAAGAAACGAACTGCAATCTGAATTGGATCTGCAAAAGCTTCAAGAAGATGACAGCTACCAACGCAGAGAAAAGAGAGAAATTTCAGAAACGTCACCAAACACTGATGCGCCTCTCCTAAAATCCACCAGCAACAATCCAAAAGTATCTGAAACTACCTCCCCAGACGCGCTGCCTGTCAGAACCGATCCAAACATCATCGCGAAGAACTTGGCGAATATGGCTGGCAGCACCGTGGTCAGAGACGCGAGGAATGAACGCCTTGAGATCGAGGCTTTGAGGGTGGAACACGCGGATAGAGATCCTTCATTCAGCGACGATGGTATCCCGGAACTGTTGGCCGATACTGAGGCCGTCTTGAGGATCTTTGGTACTGGATTAACAGAAGACACGCTGATCACCTTCACTCATCAGTCTAGTGCCCACGGAGGACCATGCCAGTTTCCAGTCACTCAAAGCTTTAAGGTTGGTACCCGTTTTTATAAAATTCTTTATTACGCCAACATTTCTTTTGCAATGTGTTGGTTTTTATACTGCTTTTGTAACATCAAAATTTCGTGATGCTAATGAATTGTTTTCTTCGACAGGTCGAGTCAGGTTCCGTGTCCCCAAAAAGCGCAAAGGTAAAGGTTGTCTTGCCAAAAAGCACAGGAGAAACATTTTTCATGTGCGCAAAACGTCCAGAGTCCAACTCTGAAGGTATCGACGATGGTGCCTTACCATTTGTTCACCAGGGCAGCGAGATCTGGCTTCAACTACATTCATACTCAAAATTCTTACCGCTATGGGCGTCAATATTGATCATATCAACTTGTTTGATGTTTTCTGCGTTATTTTCTGGCTTGAATCTCGGACTATTGTCGTTGGACAGGACAGAATTGAAGATTCTTTGCAACACAGGCACAGAAAAGGAGAAAGAATACGCAAGGATCATACAACCTGTGCGCGATCATGGGAACTACCTCCTCTGCAGTATTTTGCTTGGTAACGTGGCTGTAAATTCGACGTTTACCATTCTGCTGGATGACCTGACTTCTGGTTTGTTCGCTGTGATATTTTCTACTGTGACCATCGTGCTTCTTGGGGAGATCACACCTCAGGCCATTTGCTCTAGACACGGTTTGGCCGTTGGAGCCAAGACGATAGCCATCACCAAGGGTGTGATGGGAGTCACATTCCCTCTGAGCTACCCTGTCAGCAAGCTGCTCGACTTCTTGCTCGGAGAAGAAATCGGAAATGTTTACAACCGAGAGAGATTGAAGGAATTGGTCAAGGTTAGTAAATTTTTATTTGGCTATGTTTTATCAAAAAAATACTAATTTCTGTTGTATCTCTGTCTGTAACTCCGTTTCAATTAACTCTACAACTAGAATTTTCTGTGAATTGAAAACTTGAAACTGACTGTGAAAGAACTTAAGGAGCAGTTCTGTAGGGCCAGCTACAGAAATAAATTCCCGTTGCTTATGCAGCTTCATTTTCATTTGGTGTAATACTTCACAAGGGTGCCCCTGTCTGCACAATGTAAACACGGGAACTATACCGCCACTCGGTTGTTGGACAGGCAAGGGAAGGGAATCTTTTTACAAAAAAAATAAATGATTATCACATGGGACGTTAATAGTTTTATTAAAATTCAATATTCGGCAGGCAGGGGGTCTACGGAAAACAAAAATTGGCAAGTGGTCTACGGGGCAAAAAAGTTTGGGAATCTCTGATAGAGACGATAATGTGGCTAGTAAATTAAATAATTATTAAGTACTCGCTACATTAACCCTCGATCACTCGCGCGGTTTTTAGCCTCGTGAGCACTCGCGGGGTGTTGTGGCCACCCCACATACTCAAAGTTCATTTTTATACATAGTATCAGTTAATGGAATTTTAACCGCATTTTATCATTTAGTGTTGTATGACGGATGTAAATAAAAAACGTAAATTTTATAAATCAACTTTATTACTGTTCTACCATTATAATAATCAGCCTTTTTAGCCATAATATTGAAATCTTTCCGCAAAGAACCAAAAAAAAACAACTTCTTAATTTATAACATAAATTTTCTCATTGAAAATCATAAATATAAGGGTTAATTTTCTTATTTATCGTAACAAACCTAATAAAGTAACCTCCGTAAAAGTATAACACGAGCACTCGCGGGGTGTCGTGGCCACCCCATGCAAACTTTGACACGTCCTCCCCATGTCGACTTATTTCCAAGCCGCTAAATAATTCAATATGTAATTAATTTATAACATAAATTTTCTCATTGAAAATCATAAATATAAGGGTTAATTTTCTTATTTATCGTAACAAACCTAATAAAGTAACCTCCGTAAAAGTATAACACGAGCACTCGCGGGGTGTCGTGGCCACCCCATGCAAACTTTGACACGTCCTCCCGTTGCGAGCGCTCGCGCTACACTGCCCCTCCCTTCCCATGTCGACGGGTTTAAAGGTCACTTGAAGGTACTGAGACGCGCGGACTCGTAACTAGACAAATCATTATTTATTTTTACATTAAAAAATGCGTGGGGTGCTGACAGCACCCCGCGCTAGTTATGGCGGGTTAAAGCTTGAATTGCCAGGGGTAATGTAGGAATCGCCCGCATTACGCTGGCTGACACTATTTTCGTAATAACTTACTTTTTCCATACAAAATTATGTTTTTTTAAATTTATATTATTTATATATAACTATCCTATGTAGTTTCGCCAGAATAGTTACTAATTAAATTTAGTATATTAGAAAATGTTGTTTAGTTTGATCATATTTTCTAGCCAAATAAGTGATATTCGCAATAAAAAAAGTCAACGGAGGTTTTCCTGTAAATAAATACAGTGCTATGTCTTCTTAAGAGGAAGCTACAAGCCAAAAATGTGTATATTCTTAGTATACCTTATATTGTAGGTAATAGGCATTAAAATCACTTGATAAACGGAGTCTAGAAACGTTCCATTTCAAGCGCAAACCGGTTTTTATTTATTTTGTAAATAATTTTATAAGAAAGCAAAAAAGTTAATCAATTGAAACTGTCACAGATAATCTTAGCTATAATCCTGTATTTTTTAAAAGTTGTTTCCTTTATGCGTTCATACGTTTCTATTGAAAAAATATAACATTTATAATAAAACATTTATATTTTTTATTGAATAATTTAATTTTGTATTTGTATTCTACTCAAGCGAAACGATAGAAAAACATTCAATTTATCTAAAGCATATTTTTTGGTATTCATAATGTACACCAATTCGTTATAAATAGACATCGGATTAAATGCACTAACAAAGTGCCAAAATATGCATGCAAATATGCACTAAAAAAGGCCGAAATATGCACTAAAAACTCTTGATTTGCCCAAAATATGCACAATGCAAAATCAAAAAACCATTTATATTTTAATTAAAGACCGTACAAAAACAGCGAAATATTCTTAAAATTATGCATAGTTTTTGTGACAATATACAACTAAGTATGTTTTCCAAATTTTCGAGCTCAAATTTGTGACGTTTGTCACCCAGTATTAATTTGTACGCCGAAAACGACCTCTCTACGTCAACTGACGTCATTGGACAAAATTTAAAATTTGGCGCCATTTCTGGAGATATCTGTTTAGGCAGGGTATGACCTGTGCCGTTGATGTAGGCATTAATGTTCTTCATATCTTCAAGACTCGGGTTTTTAAGCAAAATAGAGTCTAACTTTTTATGAATCTTTTCTGATATTGAATTAGGAAGGGCGTTGGCGAGTTCGATCATTGTTTCCAGTATTTCTATTGCTTTAATTAGAGGAAGGTTTTTTGTTTCCAATTTTCTTTATGGTATCTGGTAACTTGTGGAAATGTGTTGAGATGAGGGCGATATTCTGTTTAATGGATGCGTCTTCAAATGCTAGCTTGCTTGAATGAATTGCAATGGCCTCAGAACTGTCAAATTGCCCAACTACCTACTTGTTTTACGGCCTCAAAATTTTCAGCATAGAATAATACTGCCTTTAGCCAAGTACCCCATCGTGTAATTATGGGTTCTGGCGGCAATGCTAGATTTGGCAATTGCTCTTTATAAGACTGCACACGCGACGGTGCTTTTAAAAACACTTTTTTTGTAGAGGAAATCAATTTATTAACATTCCCATACCCTTGCCGTATCTCTTCTGCAAGGCGATGAAACCCGTGAGCTAAGCAGGTAATGTGTAGTTAATTTGGGTAAAAAGTTTGCAAGGCTTGGCCAGCTATCACCATGTATGGCCTCCGCGCTCGTGCCCTACGCGTCATCGTCACCTAGCTCCCTATACGTAGATGATACCTCCCGCTATTAAACGAAATATGCACGATTTGGGAAAAAAGGCTGAAATATGCATTAACGTCGTAATTAGAGACTTATATGCATTTGCATATGCAAATGCATATAATCCGATGTCTAGTTATAAAGATTAATCAAAATAGTGATTTGGCATTAAGCTTCGCCTTAAATCGGAATTATTACATTTGACACGGAGTTGTCGAAACACTTTTTCACAGGTAATTGTTTTTAATAATTCATTTAAAAATATTCTGTCAATTTTATTTGCCTGAGGATTGCACCTT
This sequence comes from Hesperophylax consimilis, assembly GCF_061612785.1. Lineage (NCBI taxonomy): Eukaryota > Metazoa > Arthropoda > Insecta > Trichoptera > Limnephilidae > Hesperophylax > Hesperophylax consimilis. The sequence goes on along the minus strand of NC_142855.1, from coordinate 18,187,538 downwards.
CCTCTCCAGGGACTGGAATAAACCACGCTAACAACTGGGCCTAATCCCGATCGTGTAGGACCAACGTTTATTACGCTTTTAACTGCTGGTCATCCGATTTCAGAGACATGCACGTCCGTGTACGTGCCACAAAATTGATAGAATTCATTGTCATCGACAACGAGTGTCTGCTGGATTGTGTTTCAGGAAGTGGGTTAATTTCTGCTTCCGAGAGTCAAATTCAAATGGTTCCATGATATTTGCTCAAAATGAAAATTCAACACACCTTTAAGGCGATGCACTACTTAGTAATGCAAAATCATGTGTTTTTGTTTGAAAATTTGTTCGCCTAGAAATGTTTCAGATGCTTTAATTAAATACTGCGAGTAGAATACATACATCTTGGCCTTTGAAATAATCGAGTATTTTTATAAGCCCAGAAAAAAATAATTTATAAGGCCTATGAAAACTGCTTTAAAGTTCAAAATTTCCTACTTACGAACCCATTTTTGGTTATGGTTTTATTGTATAATGTGGCAAATTAAGTTATTTATAAAATGATAGAAAAACATTCAAATATTTATGCCTGAACATCCTCAAAATAAAATAAAAGTCACTTTTTGGCCATGTTTTTTTCTTGCATAAATCAAAACAGGCGGATGGTGTTAAGCGGGAATTTAAACCTTATCGCCATCTACGTAAGGGTTGTTATTGATGGCGGCTCGATTATTCTCTGATATGCTCTGATATTGAGTCATTAAAAGTGATTTTTAATAGTTACATAATATGTAACCTATTGAACCTAATTTTTGTTTAATCACTTTTCATGACTTTAAATCACTTTTTGAAGGTGTGTTGAACTGTCATTTTGATGACATACCCGGACACCAATTCGTCGGTTTTATCCATTTAAAAAAAAAACAAAGTTTTCAAGTGGCGTAATGACAAACTTGAATTTTATTTCTTTGCCAAGCGAATAAAACATATTTTAGTATGCTAGGAGTTTTTTTAAGATTCAAAATAAAATCGTGGGAAGACCGCAGAGCTACTCGCTAATTCACGGTGGATTTTTTGGCATACTAGAGGTTAAAAACTTACTTATGCTAATGAATTGTGTAAAAAACGATATAAATTTTATGGTCATTTTGTATGGATATTTCTTAATCCGAACACCAATAGCTTCGTACCATTTCGTAAAGATGGGCTGCACAACGCACGTGTGCTACGTCCAACTAGCAAATAAATAATAATGAGAGTTTATTCCGAAATGTATGCAGGGGTAGTTCAATGCAAAACAATCCTTATTTTGAAATATCAAAAAAGAAATGATACAAAATATAAAATTTTTGATTTTTCTCGAAAGTGGAAACGCACACTTATTCTCCAAACTTCTGGCAGCTTCTTTGAGAAATTTAACGGTCAATATGCCAGAGGCCTGAGGGGTTAAGTAGCATTTAAAGAAACACTGATATTTTTTCATACAAACAGAAACAGACGCGTTTTTTTTTATTATTTTCAAGGCATACTTTGCGATTTTCGATGAATTCACATACAGGGTGTATCGGCACGAAACCGACAACTTTAATCAGCTATTCCTTAGCACATTTGGATTAAAAAATGTTAAGAGCACTTTGCTGTCATTGGCATTGTTTCTCGTGTTCAACAGCTGTTATTAGCGAGTTTGTCAAAAAGCGTTCCCTCTCTTTCATACACACTAAATAATAATGGTTAAAATTGAGACGAATGGTGCCACGCCATTTCGTTTTGATTGTAAAAGCGCCCCAATGTACGTAAGTAAATTATTCAACGAAACTCGAATAAAATATTGCCAGGTGGGTTTTCAAACTTTGACAAAAGGATAAAACAGTGGTGATATGTGGTGAAAATAATGTAGGGTAAATTATAGGGAGTTTACATCTCCCGAAAATAATAACAACATTACTTTTACCCACATTTATTTGAGACTGGTATCACTGTAATACTGCGCGCGATACCTCGCGCGGCAAATATTTCATTCTCTCTCCAGTGGTCTTTCCGCCGGTTTAGCCCTAAATCTCCTCTAATCGCGATCTGTTTTGTTCATCAAATTATTGTAACGTGAGTTTTGTTAAAATAAAAACTAAATTGAAAATATCGGAATTCTCATTATTACACACCGAGAGTAATCACAGTAATCACGCAACCTTGGATTCTGCGAATTGGAGAACCACAGAATCATTCAGCCAACAACCTGTTTAAATTGGCGATAATCACATTCCTCCAAAATATGAATAAGAAATTTTTTATTGAAAAATTTACCGGACAGCACAGTGTCCATAACATTTTTTACTCCAAATGTGCCAAGGGATAGCTGGTTAAAGTTTGTCGGGTACGTGCCGATACACCCTGTATAATTACTTCTTCAACCCGACATCTGAATAGAGATTATCTTCAAGAATAACATGCTTTTAAAAAGCTTAAAAACTTGTTCGAGGAAAGTATGTTATATTTCGGTAGGAATTAACCATAACCTTCCTTTTTCCTATCTCCTTCCCCTCCCCGCACCTTTCAACGTCACAATATGTCCTCAAAAGAGGTTGCCATAGCCCCATTAGCTCTGGGGACAGTTGGACCACATTCAAATAATGTTTTCTTTGATAAAATAAAGCTTTTGAAAATTTCATTCGTAAACCTTTTGTTCCCGAAATGGACGAATGGGTATTTCCACGTCACTGGGTAAGTCGAGAACACTGAACATTATAAACCCTAGAATTGGGCTCTACGCAGATTCAAAGAACTGATAATAATAGCGCCGTTTTCCTGAAAAATCACATCGTAAAGTGCACAAACTTCGGGAGGTGTTACGACATGATGGTAGAAGTAAAAAAAATTGGATAACTTTTTTTCGAAATTCCATTGTTTTTTTTTCACAGAAAAATATTCATTTTTTATTTTATTTATTTATTTTATTTTATTAATACAAGACTTAGAGGGTACATATGGTTTTTGTGATATTTCACCCTCCATGCTAGGGATGACCCTGTGTTATGGAGGGTGAATTTTACAGTTCTTGAGAGAATAACATTAATTAAACAAGTAAGTATACAAAGGAGATCTACAATCGTAATAGTTATTAAATGCAATGAAAGTATGAGATTTATTTGTTTGATTATAACTATGTAGATAATTATAATGGTGAAATGGATTACATGTATAATCAGAGTTACGCAAGTAAGGAACGTAAGCGTTGGTGTTGAGGTAA